>NC_133142.1:10757815-11057815 GCF_048418815.1 Hemitrygon akajei
GAGAATTAACAGCAACCTGAGGGGTAATGTTTTTACCCGTATGGTTGTTCACATATGGGATGACCAGCAATAGGAAGTTGTTGAGTGAAGTACATAAACAATATTTAAAATTTACTTTAAAATAGGAGGGGACAAGAGGGATAAGAGCCAAGCACAGGCAAACAGGACAGGACTAGCTTAGATGGGAATACTGCTGGTATGGACCAGTTGGGCTGAAGGGCTTTTTCCATGCTGTATTGACTCTGATACCACGTCACACAATACAAGGATGAAAACAGCCACACTTGTGTTACATGGAACTAGGTTGCAAATCAGCCTCGATAGCATTGGACAGTGGATCAGGGTCGATGGACTGAAACATCGAAATCCTACAGCACAATACAGGACCTTCGGCCCACAAAGCTGTGCCAAACATGCCCCTACCTTAGAACTACCTAGGCTTACCCATAGCCCTCTATTTTGCTAAGCTCCATGTAGCCATCCAGGAGTCTCTTAAAAGACCCTATCGTTTCCACCTCCATCACCGCCGCTGGCAGCCCATTCCACGTACTCACCACTCTCTGCACAAAAAAACTTATCCCTGACATCTCCTCTGTACACTCTTCCAAGTACCTTAAAACTATGCCCTATCATGCTAGTCATTTCAGCCCTGGGAAAAAGCCTCTGACTATCCACATGATCAATGCCTCTCATCATCTTGTACACCTCTATCAGGTCACCTCTCATCCTCCACCGCTCCAAGGAGAAAAGGCCGAGTTCACTCAACCTGTTCTCAGAAGGCATGCTCCCCAATCCAGGCAACATCCTTGTAAATCTCCTCTGCACCCTTTCTATGGTTTCCACGTCCTTCCTGTAGTGAGGCGACCAGAACTGAGCACGGTACTCCAAGTGGGGTCTGACCAGAATCCTACATAGCTGCAACATTATCTCTTGGCTCTTAAACTCAATCCCATGATTGATGAAAGCCCTTCATGTTTCAGTGTTTCTTTGTGGACTTGCTTTTAGCTTGTGCTTGATCAGTCAGCAGGAGGAAGGAGCAGGGGACCAAGCAAGGAATTAGGTCGGGTCATTATTTGCAAGCTGATCTGTTGACCTTCCTCCGCTGAGGTCCCCCCCACAGGGAAAGATTAGTAAAATTCAGGACCCCTCAGGGAGGAGAAGCTGGCAGTAGATCCTAAGCTCCTTAAAGTGTGACATCCGAAATGAGAGACAGGAGTATGCCGCTAGATGAGTGGCATGCCGGCAGTTTCAAACTCCCAGGAGTGCACATCTTGCACAAGCTCTCGTGGTCCCAGAAAACATCCTACACGTTGAAGAAAGGAGCTGGAGTATGCACGTCAATCCTTACAACTGTCTACAGATGTGCAGTAGCGTGCATCGTAACATGCTGCATCACTGCCTGGTCCGGAAACTGCACTGCAGTGGAATGGAAAACTCTACAACAGGTTCTCAAAACTGCCCGGTGCGTCACTGGCACAAGCCTACCCACCATCGAGGACAGATATACATAAAGATGCCGGGAAAGGCCAGCAGTAACGTGGCTCACGGGCTATTTGTCCCACTCCCATCAGGGAGGAGGCTACATAGCATCCACACCAGGACCACCAGAATCAAAAACAGTTACCATCTCCAAGCAGCAGAGCTGACCAACTCCGCCACCCGCTAACCCACCCCATCACCACTGCTTTATCATTTCCTGTCAGAATCACCTCATGTGCAGACTCCTGTATCTAGCATCTCTTTAGGTACTTACAAACTATCTTTGCATTTAAGTTATCTGATGTATTTATATTTATTTTGTTTTTTATTATTGTGTTCTTTATCTTATAGTGTTTTTTTTAGTGCAACACACACAAAATGCTGGAGGAACTCAGCAGGCCAGGCAGCATCTATGGAAAAAAGTACAGTCGGCATTTCGGGCCGAAACCCTTCGGCCAATTATGTCGACTGTAGTTCCGGAGATGCTGCCTGGCCTGCTGGGTTCCTCCAGAATTTTGTGTGTGTTGCTTGGATTCCCAGCATCTGCAGATTTTCTCTTGTTAGTGTTTTTTTGTGCTACACTGAGTGCAGAGTAACAATTATTTTGTTCTCCTTTACACTTGTGTGCTGGAAATGACGTTAAACAATCTTGAATCTTAAACAATCTTGAATGGTCAGTTGCAGCTTCCTGCAATGGGACATTTATCAAAATGGCAGACGGGTGTAAGAGCCCAGTTAAAAGGTTGGGCGTGATTGATATCTCTCGGGGTTGCACTGTGGGGAAACACTTGTCTGTTGTCAGTTCACAGCCTTACATGACTTCCCTTCCGGATCTGGCTGATTGATGAAGTGCAAAGCAAAACGTTGTGGAAGTATTGTCTCTCAGCGGGAATGAGGAACGGTTAACCTTTGCTTTTACGCGGAGAGTACACAAGCTGAATGCTTCAGAGAAAGCAATCTGTCATCCTCGAGTCCTTGATCAGCATTATTTTCCTCCTAACAATGACTCCTCTGGAGGTAACATCTCTGGCAATTTTTATTCCTGAAATATACACTCCCTGGCCGCTTTATTAAGTACACCTGTGCACTGAAGAAGGATTTCGGCCTGAACGTCAACTGTTTACCCTTTTTGACAGATATTCCCTGACCTGCTGAGTTCTTTCAGCATTTTGTGTGTGTTGCTTTGGATTTCCAGCATCTGCAGACTTCCTTGCACCTGTACACCTGCTTGTTAGTCAATTATGTGGCAGCAACTCAAGGCATAAAAGCATGCAGACATTTGCTGTTGCTCAGACCAAACGTCAGAATGAGGGAGAAATGTGATCTAAGCGACTTTGACCGTGGAATAATTATTGGTGCCAGGCGGGGTGGTTTGAGTATCTCAGAAACCGCTGACCTTCTGGGATTTTCATGCGCAACAGTCTCTAGAGAATGATGCAAAAAATGAAAAAAAAACCTCTAGTGAGCGGCACTTCTGTGGGAGCAAACGTCATTTTAGTGAGGGAGTTCAGAGGAGAATGGCTAGACTGGTTCAAGCAGACAGGAAGGTGACAGTAATTCAAATAAGCATCTGTCACAACAGTGGTGTGCAGAAGAGTATCTCTGAATGCACAACACATTGGGTGAACTATAGCAGCAGAAGATCACAAATATACAACGTGTGCCCACTTTACTAGGTAGAGGAGGTTCACAGGCGATGTGCAGGATGGGTTTTTGACACAGAGTGGTGCTGCCTAGAATTCACTGCCAGGAGTGGTGATAGAGGCTCTTACGTAAGTACGTTGATATGCAGAGAATGGAGGGATATGGACTAGTGAAGGCAGAAGGGACTTTGTGTCACTGTCTTACATAGTTCGGCACAAATTCCATTGGCCAAAGGGCCTGTTTCAGTGCAGTACGTTCTGCAGTTCATTTGCAGGATTTATGACGTTAGAAGGGTGTGGATTCAACTTCCAAATTTACTACCTACCTATCTTAATCAGAAACAGAATTGGGCTCATTATCATCTGCTTGTGTTGTGTAATTTGTTAAGTTAACAACAGCCAGCAGTACAATGCAATACATGATATAGAAAGAGAAATAAATAAGCAAATCAATATATGTATATTGAATAGATTAAAAATAGTGCAAAAACAGAAATAATATATTAAAAAAGTGAGGTAGTATTCATGACTTCAAAGTCCATTTAGCAATTGTACTTCAGAGGGGAAGAAGCTGTTCCTGATTTGCTGTCTGTGTGCCTTCAGGCTTCTGTACCTCCTTCCTGATGGTAACAATGAGAAGAGAGTATGCCCTGGGTGATGGTAGCTGATTAATTTTACAACTTTCTGTAGCTTCTTTCGGTCCTGTGCAGTAGCCCCCCACCCCATACCAGGCAGTGATGCAGCCTGTCAGAATGCTCTCCACAGTACATCTATAGAAGTAAAGTGTTTTAGTTGACAAACCAAATCTTTTCAAACTCCTAATGAAATATCTTTCCTCCTTTATAGCTGCATCGATGTGTTGGGACCAGTTTAGAACCTCAGAGATCTTGACACCCAGGAACTTGAAATTGCTCACTTTCTCCATTACTGATCCCTCTGAGGACTGGTTCGTGTTCCCTAGTCTTTTACTCTTCCTGAAGTCCACAACCAGCTCTTTCGTCCTGTTGCAACACCACTCAACTAGCTGGTAGATCTCATTCCTGTACACCCTCTCATCTCCTTTCTAGGGTCTACCAACAATGGTTGTATCATCAGCAGATTTATAGATCCTATTTGAGCTATACCAGCCACAGAGTCAATATAAAATATAGAGGGAGTAGAGCAGTGGGCTAAGCACATACCCCTGAGGTGCAGCAGTGTTGATCGTCAGTGTGGAGGAGTTATTAATACCTGTCTGCAGAGATTGTGGTCTTCCAGTTAGGAAGTTGAGGATCCAATTGCAGAGTGAGGTTCGGAGGCCCAGGTTCTCTCACTTATTGATGGGGACTGTGGGAATGCTGAGCTAGTCAACATACAGCATCCAAACATAGGTGTTTTATTGTCCAGGTGATCTAAGGCCATGTGAAGAGCCATTGCTAATACCATTAACAAAGCTAGCAACCATACATTCCATGCCTCCAACCAAGTCATTTTAACCCCTTGCTGAACAAGCGTCCATCTCCCTCGGCCTTAAACAACTACCTTTGTTCAGCTTAGAAAAGACCCGCTTTGCAACCTGAAAGCACTGATCTGTCAAAGGAAAATTTAACGTGATTGAAAACGTTGAGGGAATGATGTCAAATAAAACAATGGATAGACAGAGTGGCAAGATAATGCCACAATGGAATTGGAGAGATGCCACTATTTCACAACCACATCATTTTGTTGGGTTTCGTTGGTAATAAATCCTCAAAAGCAATGTTGTGGCTCACCTCAGAAGAATAAAGCTGACAAAATAATAAGGAAGATGAATTTGGATTTTGTCTAACAGAGATGGGAGTGACTGATGGGCAGCCCTGACCACAAATAGCTCACTAATCAGAGTCTGTAGGAAAATAATTGGGATCAAAGTGGGTGTGTCAAATTTGCCCTTGAAAATATCACCTCCAGCTGCTTGTAGCTGCTGGAAAATTTTACCTCTCAGCTATGTCAATTTGACGTGCCAAGTAATTTATGGTGCTAACAAAAAAAAATTGTAATAGCACTTGTTTCTTTATCTGAACCATTTTTCACTTCCCTATCGTAACTTTCCCCCCTTTTTTATTACTCTGATGTGACAGTTTGTGTTTAGCTGAACTTATTCAGCATGGGTCAGTTGGTGCCTGATCCACAATTTATGGAGCTGACGGGGTTTTTGTTGAGATAGGAACAGGACACAGCTGCAGATGACTGGAGCCCTTTCACTCCTTGTCTCTCCTGGGCCTCGTCTAGCTGAAGTGGATCGCAGCATCTACTGACCCAGAGAGAATGGCGGACTCAAGCCCCTTGATGGAATCCCTCTTAACATGTCCAGAGGTCTGCAGGAGCCACAGATTATCTTCATGCTGTACAAAATGAGGAGGAGATTTTAAGACTGCTCAGCCTCCTCCCTATGTATCTATCTGTACTTCTTGCTGCCTCAGTAATGCAGCCAACATAATCAAAGCTCTCACCCTCCCTAGACATTTTCTCTTCTCTTGAAATTGGCTACACATGTCGATAAGATGTTTAAGAAGGCTCATGGAATGCTTGCTTTTATTAGCTGAGGCGTTGAGTTCAAAAGACAGGTGGTCACGTTGCAATTTATAAAACTCAGGTTTGGCCACATCTGGAGTATTGCGTACAGTTCTAGTCACCCCACTACAGGAAGGATGTTGAGGCTTTAGAAAGGCTGCAGAAGAGGTTCACCAGGACACTGCCTGGTTTAGAGGGCGTGAGCTATCATGAGAGGCTGGATAAACTTGGGTTGTTTTCTTTAGAGTGCCACAGGCTGAGGGGAGATCTGACAGAGGTTTATAAGATTATGCGAGGCATAGATAGAACACACAGGGAGTATCTGCTTCCCAGGGTTGAAATGTCAAACACCAGAGGGCATGCATTGAAGGTGAGAGGGGGTAGGTTCAAGGGGGATGTGAGGGGTAAGTCTTTTACTCAGAGTGGTGGATGCCTGGGATGTGCTGCCTGGAATGCTGGTAGAGGCAAATACATTGAGATTTTTGGCTAGGCACATGAATGTGAGGAAGATGAAGGGATACGGACATTGCATTGGTTGGAAGAATTAGTGTTTGTGTGTCTTTGATGAGCTTTTTAGTTGGTTTGGCACAACATTATGGACAAATTGGCCTGTTCCTGTGCTGTATGTTCTATGTTCCTCTCCTTCCATTGAGTAGAAGATGTAAAAGTTTGAAAACACATACCAGCAAGCTCAGGGACAGCTTCTCTCCTGCTGTTACATAACTATAGATGGTTCCTGAGGATGATAAGACGGGCTCCTAACCCCACATCCAATCTCACCATGGCCTTACATCTTATCGTCTACCTGCACTGCACTTCGTCTGAAACGGATTACAATATCCCGTGTCAAAAACAAAATATTCTGCATTTTGTGGAGGAAAATGGAGAGTGAATATTTCATCTGGATTGAAAGAAACAGGAGAGATAGCCGGTAAAAAGGTGAAGGGAAGGCGGGGGGAAGAACAAGGGCTGACAGGTGATAGGTGGAAACAGGTGAGAGGATCAATGGGTGAATTGAGACACTTCATTGTGAACTCTGACCTTGATTTTTCGTTGTATTACCCTGACGTACTTAAGTTTTCAAATAAGACCATAAGATATGGGAGCAGAATTAGGCCGTTTGGACCATCGAGTCTGCTCCGCCATTTCATCAAGGCTGATCCTTTTTCCTTCTCAGACACTTTCTCCTGCCTTCTCCCTGTATCCCTTCATTATTTGACTAATCAAGAATCTATCAACTTCTGCCCTAAATATACCCAATGACTTGGTTTCCACAGCCACCTGTGGCTATGAATTCCACAGATTCACAGAAATGATTTGTATGAATGGTATGCAAAACTATGTCTTTCAAAGTTCCTCAGTACATGTGAGAATAGTATTCCAATTCCATTGAATTCAGCCTTTGTCTGAACTCCATTCGCCCGTATCGGTTCAAACACAAGTCAAGTTGTGCTTATTATCATGTGCATAATTACGGTTGGTATAGGTACAACGAAAACGTTGCTTGCAGCGCATCACTGGTACATATGTACAGATGACAGAATATAAATTTTACAAGGCAGGCAACAGAGGGTAAAAAAGATGGTGCTGAAACCAGACCTTACTGCAGACAAAAGAGACAGAGGTACAATCATGTAGTGCAGGAGGTCAAAGTCCAAGTCAAATTTATTAGCAAAGTACATATATGTCATGTGGGGTTTATCTCGTTGCAGACATGCACATGAAAATAAAGAAATACAGTAGAATATACAGAGTCGTGGAATCACGGAACATAACAGCACAGAAACAAGCCCTTTAGCCCATCTAGTCCATGCCAAACCATTTATTCTGCCTAGTCCCATTGACCTACACCTGGGCCATAGCCCTCCTTATCCCTCCCATCCATGCAGCTATCCAAACTTCCCTCAAACATTGAAATCAAAATCACATCCACCACTTGGCAGCTCATTCCATACTCTCACCACCCTCTGAGTGAAGAAGTTTCCGCCCATGTTCCCTTTAAACATTTCACTTTTTACCCTTAACCTAACCTCAGTGGAAAAAGCCTGCTTGCGTTTACCCGACCTATACCCTCATAATTCTGTATACCTCCATCAAATCTCCCCTCTATCTTTTACCTTCTATGGAATAAAGTTCTAATCTATTCAATCTTTCTTTATAACTCAAATTCTCCAGACCTGGCAACATCCTTGTAAATGTTCTTTGTACTTGTTCAATCTTATTGAAATATCATTTCATATGAAAAAGAATATATGATTAAAGACTGACTCCCAATGTGCAAAAGAAGACACAATTTGCATACAGTATTTTGGTGCCCCCGCCCCCCTTTACAAAGGTAGAGCGTTCCTATGAAAACTTTCTTAAAGCGAAATGGCGTAAAGCGAAGAACCATTAATTTATATAGGAAAATTTTTCGTAAAAGTGAACATCCTCTTTGTAATGCGAAAACAAAAATGTGGAACGAGTTTCCAGTAGAAGTGGTAGAGGCAGGTTCGATTTTGTCATTTAAAAAAAAATTGGATAGGTATATGGACAGGAAAGGAATGGAGGGTTATGGGCTGAGTGCAGGTCAGTGGGACTAGGTGAGAGTAAGCGTTCGGCACGGACTAGAAGGGCTGAGATGGCCTGTTTCCGTGCTGTAATTGTTATATGGAAAACAGGTTACTAATGTAGGTCTTTTGTAAAAGTGAAGTGGCGTAAAGTGAACATTTGTAAAGCGGGGGACATCTGTATACAGTTTATATATATGTGTGTGAGTGATAAATAATAGAGACCTTGAGTTGTAGAATCCTTGAAAGTGTGCCTTGGTTGTGGAGACAATTCAGAGTCTGTAGCATTCTCTTGCTAAGGAGGATCAGGGTAGTGCGTGTGAGCTCAAGAACCTGATGTTGTTGGAAAGTTGCTGAAACTGGTGGTGTAGGACCTCTATATTCTTCATCCACTGCCTGACACTTTTGCTTTCGAAAGTTTTAAAGTTTATTATCAACACCGAATGCTTTCAATGCTGAGGGACTGTCTTTCGGATGAGACACACTTAACAAAGGCCTTATCAGCACTGTCAGGTTGCTGTAAAATATCCCATATGGATGAAGTGCAGGCGTCTTCTCTCCACTACCCTCTCCATCTTTCATTCCCGCATTCGCTATTAGTAAAACACATTCATATCTGGTCATTGTCATGGAAACTTGCAGTGCAACTATTGTGCTTCCTCCCTCTCCAAATATGTTTCACTGACTGTAAAACATTCTGCGACATAAGACCAAAAGACATAGAAGTCGAATTGGGCCACTCGGCTTATTGAGTCAGCTCTGCCATTCCATCATCAACCCCATTCTCCTGCCTTCTCATAAAATTTGCCACACTTACTAATCAAGAATCTATCAACCTCCACTTTAAATATATCTAATGCCTGTCCTCCACAGCTGTCTGTGCCCCTACGTGGGGTCTACTGACCTCTTGGTTACTGGTAGGGGTCCATTGCATAAAAAAGGTTGGAAAACTCTGCCTGCAATTTCTCCTGATCTCAGCTCCAAAGGGACGTTCCTTTATTCTGAGGTTATGCCCTTTGGTCCTTGACTTCCTCACTATAGGAAGCATTCTCGCTGCATCCACACTATCTAGGTCTTTCTGTATTCAATAGGTTTCTGAAAGGGCTACATGCGGTGCTATAGAAATGTCACCTTTGTCTTTCTTCAATGCCTCTTTATAAATTCTCCCGTCCTTCGTATATTTCAAAATTCACCAGGGATTTTTTAAAAAGTGGGCTCTTGGAATTTCTGCAGTTTACAGACACGTTCCTTCAACATAAACAAAGAGTTTAATTTCCTCACAGAAGGCTCGACTGACTGAGGTAACTGCCCTCCCTATACCAGTGCAAACTTATATAAAAATCACATAAAGAATCTAGATGGAAAGTTGAAGATGAGCCAACACCAACAGTCAAGTATAGCCACAATTATAGCATAGAACAAATCTTAGGTTTATTGGTGGATTATTCTGTTATTCGGCACAACATTACAATGAATGGTGCTGGAATTAATGTGAAAACTATTTCCAGTCATCAACATCTATCTAAGAAGATCTGCAATTCCATAGCCCATATCATAACCTTAGGGTGTTGTGGAGTAAGCTCCCACAAACTGCGAAGTGATGACATCTGATTTTGTTATTCAGTGATAGGTTTTGGCCAGGACACTGTCTACCTATCAGCTCCTAGCTTCTTACATCATCCCCCCACTCACCCACCTATCCCCTCAACTGGATTCACCTATCAGCTCACAGCTTCTTACATCATCCCCCTCACCCACCTATCCCCTCAACTGGATTCACCTATCAGCTCACAGCTTCTTACATCATACCCCTCACCCACCTTGTCCCCTCATCTGGATTCACCTATCACCTACCAGCTTGTACTCCTTCCCCTCCCCCTCCCCCATCTTTTATTCTGGCACTTTCCCCTTTCCTTTCCGGTCCTGATAAAGGGTATCAGCCTGAAGCACCGACTATTTATTCCCCTCCATAGATGCTGCCTGACCCGCTGAGTCCTTCCAGCATTTTTTGTGCGTTGCTCAAGATTTCCAGCATCTGCAGAAACTATTGTGCCTGTAATGCTTTCTGAGGCAGTCCTTTTCAATATGGATTGAAAATTTATGGGAATTTTCGGTCCATCTTGAAAAGGAGCTGGTGGTGGAACATGCTGGTACAGCAGTTTAGTGCAGCTGCCTCATATCTCCAGGGGCCTGAGTTTGATCCTGACATTGAATCCTCTTTCTGGACTTTACAACTTCTTTCTATGACAATATGAGTGGTGCTCTGTTTACCTCCCACATTCCAAAGATGCACTGGGCAATTAGTTGCCTATCAGAGGTGGAGAGGGCCAGCAGCTTTAAATTCTTTGACATTATATCAGAGGATCTGTTCTGGGACAAGTGCATACGTGCCATCACAAAGCGCCTCTACTTTCTTAGAAATTTGTGTAGATTCGACACATCATCTAAGCTTTGATACACTTCCCGAGATGCACGGTGGAGAGTACCCTACCAGTTTGCATCATGGCCTTGTATGGATACACCAAAGCTCAGGAAAGTTGGCCTAGCCCCTCACAGGCAAAGCCCTCCCCATCAATGAGCACATCTCCAAGGAGTCGCATACATCATGAAGGATCTCCACCATCCAGGCCACGCTCTCTTCTCGTGGGGCAGGAGGTACAGGAGCTTCAGATCCCACACCACCAGGTTCAGGAACAGTTATTACCCTACAACCATCAGGTTCCTTAATCAGCGCGGGTAACTCCACTCATCTCAGCACTGAACTGATTCCACAACCTATATTTATTTGCACAATTTGTTCTCTTTTGCACAGTGGTTGTATGTCAGTCTTTGTTTATGTAACACAAAGTACACTGCAGATGCTGTGGTCAAATCAACACGTATAAACAAGCTGGATGAACTCAGCAGGTCGGGCAGCATCCGTTCAAATGAGTAGTCAACTTTTTGGGCTGAGACCCTTTGTTTATGTAGTTTTTCATTGGTTCTATGGTATTTTATTTTCTTGAGAATGCCTGCAAAAAGTGAATCTCAAGGTCATACATGGTGACATAAAGGTTCCTTGATAGTAAAACTACTTTGAACTTTGAGAAATACAAAACATCACCTCTCCTCCTGATAGTGAAGTTGGACTTGGTTTATCATTGTCATGTACTGAGATACAGTAAAATGCTTTTGTGTGCATGCCATCCAGAAACATCATTCCATACATAACTACATTGAAGTGGTACATAAAGGAAAACAAAAACCGAATGCAGAATAAACCACACACTTCAATTCCACAGACCACTCCAACTCCGATATGTCTGTCCATGGCCTCCTCTACCGTCAAGATGAGGCCACACGCAGATCGATGGAGCAATACCTTATCTCCCGCCTAGGTAGCCTCCTACCTGCCGGCATGAACATTCAACTCACAGACCTCCGTTGATACCCCTGCCCCCCCCTTACCCCATCCCTATCTATAATTTTAGTCTGGTTCTCTTTCTCTCTCTTTTCCCCCCCTCACTATAATCTCCCTCCAGCACTACCTTTCTTTCTCTTTTATTTCCCATAATTCTCCATCTTCCCCCTAGCCCATTTCCCTCCAGCCTATCACTTCCCAGCTCTCTACTTCATCCCTCCGCCCACTTCTTATCCCCCCCTCGACCATCCCATGTTACTTCACTCCTGATGAAGGGTTTCAGCCCGAAACATCGTCACTACCTCCTCCCATAGATGCTGTCTGGCCTGCTGAGTTCTGCCAGCATTTTGTGTTTTTATTTACTTCCAGCATCTGCAGATTCACTCATGTTGCAGAATAAAGTGTTATAGTTACAGGGAAAGTGTAGTCCAGGTAGACAGGAAGTTGAAAATGCCATGACAAGGTAGACTGCAGGATCAAGAGTTCAACTTTGTCATACAAAGTGGTCCGTTCGTGAGAGAAAGCAAAAAAAGGAAGATGAGTTTTATATGTCTCATGTACATTGAAACTTGGAAACATACAGAGAAATGTGTCGTAAACACAAGAAAATCTGCAGATGCAGGAAATCCAAGCAACACACACGAAATGCCGGAGGAATTCAATGGGTCAGGGAGCATCTATGGAATGGAATAGATGTCGATGTTTCAGGCCGAGACCCTTCTTCAGCTACAGCACAGTCTGAGGGTGTGCTGGGGGGCAGCCGACAAGTGTCACCATGCTGCCAGCACCAACACAGCCTGCCCACAACTTGCCAACCCTAACCTTGGAATGTGGGAGGAACCTAGAGCACTTGGAAAAAAATCCACATGGTCACAAGGAAAACGAGAAACTCCTTACAGACAGCGGAGGGAATTGAACCTTAACCGCTGGCGCTGTAAAGCATTACGCTAACTGCTACTTCAACATGCTGCCCTGCAGAGGTCTCATAACTGGGCGATGGAAGATGTCCTTAAGCTTGTAGGTGCGTGTGCTCGAGCTTTTGTATCTTCTACCCGATGGAAGGGGGGTGATGAGGGAGAATGACCGAGGTGGGAGGGTCTTTGATTATGTTGGCAGCTTTCCCGGAGCAGCGGGTAGTATAGACGGAAGGTTGTTTTGTATGAAAGACTGAGTTGTGTCCACAACTCTTGGAGATATTTCCCTCAAATTCTTCCCTGGATTTTGAGCCAGCTAATGACTTGCTTCTTCTTCGGTTTCCAATCCCTCAATCCCCAGGATGACAATTTTGCCGAGTTCCTTTTGGAAACCGGACACTGAGTAAAGCCCGGGGTGGAATGTGTTATGGACTGCCTGCAGTTATCTGCAGAAAGCTGAACTGCTGGGGAAAGACACACACTGCTGTCTCTCCCTTCTTTTGAAATAAAACCCCATGGTCTTGTTGGATTTAAGGGTGTGGGTGTTACATCCCTCGACACTTGCCAAGAGTAACATTCCAAGGTAAAGGAATTCAGCTGTGTACATTTGAGTGAACTTACATCAGCTCAGCAGTTTGCTGTAGCAGCTATCAAATAGCTTGTTATAATTGCCTGGATAAATAGGAAGGCACATCTTCAGATTTTCACCACCCTTCCTGCATAATTTGTACCACGCTGCCTGTCAGAGACCAGCCTATTAACACACGCCGCTCATATGAGACAGACACACAGAGTCGGGGCAGCTCAGGAAAACAGGTTTCCATTTCCCATTCACCCCGGAGTCACAGATACCTAAATACGGTTTCACTTGACTCTTTACCTCCTCCTTTCCCAGTGCTCGGATGGTTCCGTTTTCCAGCTGAAGGTCAACGTGCTTGTCCTTCGTCGATTTTGTACACTATACTCATTTTCACGTGTAACATCCTGAGGCTGCAGAAATAAAATGCAGAGTAGATAACTGCTTCATGAAAACATCACAATTCAGCTTGTAACAATGACCCCAAGACCATAAGATGTTGGATCAGATTTAGGCCATTCAGCCCATTGAGTCTGCATTACCATTTCATCATGGCTGATTTATTGTCACCCTCATCCCATTCTCCTGCCTTCTCCTTGTAACCTTTCACAATCTTACTAATCAAGAACCTATCAAACTCCACTTTAAATATACCTAGTGACTTGCCTCCACAGCCGTCTGTGGCAATGAATTCCACAGGATCACCACCCTCTGGCCAAAGAAATTCATCCTCATCTCTGTTCTAAAGAGACTTCCTTGTATTCTGAGGCTGTGCCCTCTGGTCCTAGACTCTCTTACTATTGGAAATATCCTCTCCACGTCCACTCTATTTAGGCCTTTCAAGACACGATAGGTTTCAATGAGATTCCCCTCCCATAGACGTGGAAACCATAGAAATGGTGCAGAGGAGATTTACAAGGATGTTGCCTGGATTGGGGAGCATGCCTTATGAGAACAGGTTGAGTGAACTTGGTCTAATCTCCTTGGAGAGACGGAGGATGAGAGGTGACTTGGTAGAGGTGTACAAGATAATGAGAGGCTTTCCCCCAGGGCTGAAACGGCTATCATGAGAGAGCATAGTTTTAAGGTGCTTGGAAGTAGGTACAGAGGAGATGTCAGGGGTAAGTTTTTTATGCAGAGAGTGGTGAGTGCGTGGAATGGGCTGCCAGCGGTGGTGATGGAGACGGAAACGATAGGGTCTTCTAAGAGACTCCTGGATGGCTGCATGGAGCTTAGAAAAATAGAGGGCTATGGTAGTTCTAAGGTAGGGACATGTTCGGCACAGCTTTGTGGGCCGAAAGGCTTGTATTGTGCTGTATGTTTTCTATGTTTCTATGTTTCCATGTTTCCATGTTTCTAGCAAACGAGGAAATCTGCAGACGCTTGAAATCCGAGCAACACACACAAAATGCTGGAGGAACTTTGCAGGCAGCATCTATGGAAAAGAATAAACAGTTGACGTTTTTGGCCGAATGAAGGGCGTCGGCCCGAAACGTCGGCTGTGCTCTTTTCCATAGACGCTGCCTGGCCTGCTGAGTTCCTCCAGCATTTTGTGTGTGTTGCAGAGGTATAAGAATGTAGTTCCCTGATAGCAGCAACACTATTGGAAAGAGTGGTGAAGAAGGAAAACGGTATTTTGAGTTTGGGAGCTGTGACGTCACGTTGCAGTTGCACATATGGAACGAGCTGCCTGGGAAAGTGGTCAAGGCAGGTTCAATCAGGAAGTTTAAGGATGAATGGATAGCAAAAGTTGAAGAATATAGGCCAGACAGGGTTAACTCAGGCAGACAATTTGGTCAACATGGATGAGCTGGGCCGAAGGGCCGACTTCCATGCTGTATCACTCTGTGACACTGAAGTCCTGCTGTTGGGATACTCCCACTTTAACTCTGGGGAGAGGGCTGTGGAATTTAAAACCAAATGACAGTGCACTTTTGATGAAAAGCGATCAACCCATATTTCACCTCTGTCCTTCCTCACAGAACCTTCTAGACACCGAGCTTTTCCAATATTTTCCATTTTTATTTCAATTTCACAGTTCCAAACTTACATGGTTGAAGGCAAAACAGCAATTAAAGAAAAATAAGGAAATCAAAGATCTGCAGATTTGGAATACCTGAATTTAAATAAAACAGGAACTGCTAGAAACACTCAGCAGGTCAGTCAACAACTGTGGAGAGAGAAATCAAGTTAATGTTTCCGTTGGTAATCCTTCTGTAACACTTACCCAACAGGCTAGTGTATGTCTAGGGGAAAAGGAGATCCAGCCACTCACCAACCCCACCTCCCGTACACGCAGGTGCTGTGAGAATCAAGTTTATGCCGCTCGTACACACACGATATCAAACTCACACCAGATACCGTTATGGAATACACTTTAAAGATTTTACTAAAACTAAAAGAGTACTATGCAATACAATATATATGAAGGAAAAGAAAATAAAGTAAAAGGCGCCAATTTATCAAAGTTCAATCAGTTTAGTGCACATCGTTGGAGCTCAACCATCGAACCATTTGACCCCTCGTCACTTTCCTCCGACCTCCACGTCCTCGCACCTGGGACCACCCCCGGTGGTCGACCGAACAGTGCAGTGCACGTCCACCTTCCTCGGCGTCTCCTTCCCGCCTCCCCCGAAAAGACCGCGAAACCCCCAAGCTCCCAGCCTCACAAGACAAAATAACATTTGCCATTGGTTAACAAATGAATACAATCCCCATATCAGCAAGTCCAAAGCTAAACAACTGCGAGAGGAAACACTTATCAAACATAAAAGCATTCCTACTCTAGTAAACCAAAGAAGCCATTTTGATTAACATACACAGTACATTGTACACTTCATTGAAACTTACATGAAACTGCCCAAAGGTGGGTCTTTATGTCTCTGTTTGCCACCATCCAGTCTTTGTCTCCACCCTCCCCCTCCCTCCCCCTCACCTGTCTCAACCATTTTGAGGCATCACCTTTTGAAGATGTCCTCAGTGGTGTGGAAATTTGTGAGGTGCATAGATTCTAGCATGTCAATGGGCTGAATGGCCTGTGGTTCTACTTTAACTTAAGGTAAAGTGGTAACCAGTCCCCATGATAGTTCAATTGGTGAACATGGTGTTTGTTCATCGTATCCAACGATAACAGGAGACTTGTGTGGGAGAATTTTTAATGTGGAAAAGCCGTTGCACTAACTAGTGAATATATTGTGGTACCTAACTTAAGGCAAGCCAATCAGCAGCCTGGGGTTTAATTCCCAGCCTTGGACCTAATGCATTCAATACAAAACTGGTAGTCATGGAAACCCATGTTAAGGGATGGGGTCCAATAAGATCCAGCAATCAATATCTGGTGGAAATTTTGTCCAAAAGCTAAGAAAGAGGATATTCAGGACCAACTTGGAATATAATACCCATGGATGTAGCAGCATGCGGCCATAGTGGCTGAAGCATTAACCTACCGAAGTCAAGGTCCAAGTTGAGTTTATTGTCACGTGCACAAGTAATTGTTTGACCAGGTGCAATGAAAAACTTACCATCAGCAGCATCGCAGGTAATGGCATCATACATTCAATTCAAGTTTAATTGTCATTCAACTATACATGAATACAGCCAAACAAGACAGCATTACTATGGGGTCAATGTGCAAAGTACAGCACTAACAGTCACACACAATACATCCTCCCCGCCAGTGACACCACAGCCTGAGGCCCAGTCCTTGCTATACAAGCACATAGAGAATATGAGTAAAACCACAAGCACACAAATATATCAAACCCCTCAGTCCATTTGAAATCGAAAGGCTACGACCACACTACACCGGAGAAATCCGTAACCGAAGCTTTCTCTCTTCGTTTTTACCCTCCGTCCACACTAAAACGGCGTTTTCGTCCCCCGTAAACGGATCTTTTCTAAAACGCCCTCCAGAGTGTGTAATTTTGAAAACACCGGATTGGCTAGAGCAGTGTGGATGGGGTAACCGGAGAAATCTAAAATCGATGTCATGACGTGCCGGAACAGATGGTGACAGCAGCACGACATTTCAATGTTTTCTTGAAAGCAACCTAACAATTTCAGAACAGACGGCAATGACACTGAAGCCAGAAGAGTTAGAAATGTACTCACCAAATACTTTGACCCATAACTTACTGAATAAATAAGTTTATTCACTTTTCCCTGTTTTCTGTCCTTGCTCGTATGAAGGTGGTTTACCTATTTATGCAAGTACTTCTCTGACAATAGATGTGTTACAGCCTAATGTAACATTGTATGGAAATACAAGATAACACTGATGCAGACATGTTTTATACATTTAACAAGGTGCTTTATTAATGCAACAGAGTTGGTCAGTTTTTCAATGTTCGTTGTCACCCGGGTCATACTGTCAGTGAACTCCCTGTCAGTTGCCTCCATACGCTCTAGTATTTGTTTTTTTTTAGTTTTAAGTCCTCCTGTACGAGAGCCAACAGCTGTCCATCGTTTAAGTTTTTCTAGTCTGTAGCTGAACGAACACATACCGTCTTTCAGAGCGAGATTCAACACCAAACATGTCGCTTGTTTTCAGTAGATGCGTCCTGCACAAGTGCAGTAGGAGGAGATTCGCTGAAATATCTGTTTTAATGTGGACAGAGATATTTTTAAAAACGCCTAGTGTGGACGCCTATCGTTTTTACGCAAAACCGGCATTTTCAAAATTATCCGGTCTAGTGTGGACGTATAAACAGCATTCATAATAACTTCAGACATATGAAGATACAGTATATTATACACAATTTTTATAAGAAAGAACACAGAGCAAAAAATTTTGGTGGAAGTAAGTCTGCTTTAGTAGAAAATGATCAAAGTGCTCATGGTGTTGCTAAACTGTAGTAATTAAGGTTATACCAGTTTGGTTAAGAAATGAATGGTTAAAGGGAAGTAGCTGTTCTTCAAAGATTGAAAGTACATCTATTATCAAAGTACGTGTTCAGTACACAACCCTGAGATTTGTCTTCCCACAGACAGCCACAAAACAAAGAAAACCCTGGAACCCGTTCAAAGGTAAACATCAACCACTCCCCCCCCCCCCACCCCCCATGTGCAAAGAAAAAAACCAAATTGCCCAAGAAAAAAAGAGAAACTATATGAGTGAAAAACATCGAATATAAAACACAGAATTGAAAGAGTCCAGGCATATTCAGTTTAACTCAGTTCATTTCAGTCTGTCACTGGTTATCTGTAGGCTGCCTCAATCAAAATGGCAATGATAAAAGGAGGAACTAGAAACTCGAAATTCATCATTCTGTATATCACAAATTGCATCGATTAAGCCTTGCCCAAGATCCAGGACTCCAGCCCAATCTTCCAACAGCAGCGAGCGAGAGGGAGAGGCTAACCATTCGAATTTGGGGCCTTCCCTCTGGGAGCAGCGAGCGAGAGGGAGAGGCTGACCATTCGAATGTGGGGCCTTCCCTCTGGGAGCAGCGAGCGAGAGGGAGAGGCTGACCATTCGAATGTGGGGCCTTCCCTCTGGGAGCAGCGAGCGAGAGGGGGAGGCTGACCATTCGAATGTGGGGCCTTCCCTCTGGGAGCAGCGAGCGAGAGGGAGAGGCTGACCATTCGAATGTGGGGCCTTCCCTCTGGGAGCAGCGAGCGAGAGGGAGAGGCTGACCATTCGAATGTGGGGCCTTCCCTCTGGGAGCAGCGAGCGAGAGGGAGAGGCTGACCATTCGAATGTGGGGCCTTCCCTCTGGGAGCAGCGAGCGAGAGGGAGAGGCTGACCATTCGAATGTGGGGCCTTCCCTCTGGGAGCAGCGAGCGAGAGGGAGAGGCTGACCATTCGAATGTGGGGCCTTCCCTCTGGGAGCAGCGAGCGAGAGGGAGAGGCTGACCATTCGAATGTGGGGCCTTCCCTCTGGGAGCAGCGAGCGAGAGGGAGAGGCTGACCATTCGGATGTGGGGCCTTCCCTCTGGGAGCAGCGAGCGAGAGGGAGAGGCTGACCATCACAGGCAGACATCACCTGCCGGCAGCAGCGAACGAGAGGCTGGTCCGCAGTGCTCGACACCCGCTCGCCTTCTGCTCACACCTTGATGATTTCAATCTTCCTCAATGCTTTAATCAGCAAGATCGGCGAGAAATGGACTGGATCACGGGCTCTCGCCCCATCTCCAGGCTTCTTGGCCTCGAGGTCGGTAGCTTGGCCCAAAACCTCAACGAACACCCTCAGAGATAGCAAAGCGTCACATTGCTCAATTGAATCTGGTGGAGAGGAATTTCGGGCTCAGCAGTAGCAGCAAGATGTCATGGTCCATGTGGTGGGGTCTTTGGCAATGTGGATATTTCATTCTTGAGACAGCACCTCCTGAAGATACTACGGATGGTGGGGAGAAATGTGCCAGTGAAGTATTGGGCAGAGCCCACTTCTCTCTGCAGCTTCTAACGTTCCTATGCATTTGCATTTCCAGACAGAACCATGCTGCAACCAGTCAGGATACGGTCTGCAGAACATCTGTAGAAGTTTGTAAGAATGTTCGGAGACAAGAAAACCATTGGAGGTCAGAATAAACATGATGGGCCTGTTTCAATGACACAGATGATTGGTGTCAACAGAGAGAGAAGGAAAAAACAACAAAGGTTAGTTAACATAGCAACCGTCCATGAATGATAAGGCCCAATGCCCAAGTCAAGTTTATTGTCACTGAACTACATACAGTACTTGTATACCATCAAACGAGACAATGTTTCTCCAGGCCAGGGTGTAAAGTACAGTAGTACACATAACACACTTACAACACGCAATAACTTAGAATCGTAAGAACGAAGTCTATAATTGAATTATGCATAAATAAACAACGTAAAGTGTATATTGTAAGGTATAGAACAAATTGACCAGTGACACTTCGAACAAGTGGCAAGGAGTTCAGAAGCCTAATGCCCTGAGGGAAGAAACCGTTTCCCCATTCTGACCATTCTTGTTTTGATGCATCGGAGTCTCCTGCCTGATGGTAGAAAGTCAAAGAGGACGTAGGATGGATGGATTGGATCCTTGATAATAGTAAGGGCCCTGTGCACGCAGCGCTCCTGATAAACGTCCCAAATGGATGGTAGGGAGACCCTGATGTTCCTCTCGGCCGTTCTCAGAGTCCTTTGTTGGGACTTCTTGTCCGATGCTTGGCTGCTCTCATACCAGATGGAGATGCAGCTTGTCAATACGTTCTCAATGGTGCTCCTGTAAAATTCATTTAAGATGGGCGATGGGAGGGGGGGGGAGGAGACCCTCGCTTGCCTCAATTTCACACACTGAAAATAACAAGTAATACAAATTTCAAATGAAATAAGGTTTCTTTTGTTACAACTGCGGTGCACAGCTTGTAGTCATGGCAGGATATTAAGAGTGGGCCCTCGAAATCTGATTCCCTGACAAGATTTATAAAACACTGTTGGTAGAATTGTTTTTCCAGTTTAAAATTACCGCCCTTCTTGCTTGGAAAGAACAAACCTTTGTGGGATTTATTTATACAGAACGGAGACTGAAGCAGCCTGCGTATCATCAATGAGTTCACACCAAAGGCAGATTCAGGTTTATTTCAGAATCAAGTCAGGTTTATTATCACTGACATATGTCATGAAATTTGTTGTTACGTGACAGCAGTATGGTGAGGACATAAAAATTATTGAGTTACAAAAAATAAACAAATAACGGTAAAGAGGAACAGTGAGGTAGTGTTCACAGGCTCTTGGGCCTTTCAGAAAGCTGATGGCGGAGGGGAAGAAGCTACTTCTGAATTGTTAAATGTGTACCTCCTCCCTGATGGTAGAAATGAGAAGAGGACAAGCCTCAGATGGAGAGGATCCTTAGTGATGGATGCTGTCTTCCTGAGTCTCCACCACTTGAGGATGTCCTCGGTGGTGGGCAGGGATGAAGGAGCTGAACATCACCAAACAAATTGCTCGTCCACTGTGCCCCACGAATTTAAATAACGCTAGAAAAAACACAAAGCTAGGCACATCCACCTCCCTGTTGTTCCTTGTGAGGAAAGGTAATCTGAAATCACTGGAAGCAATTAAGAAATTAAATGGCACATTAGATTTTGCATCTTTGCCAACCAAGCTTAGAGTTAGGAGTCAACCTCATCCTCAGGAGTAACAGCTTTGAGCATAGTGTGGGACTTGATCTCACAACCCGACTCCAAGCTACTCACTGAGTCACAGCTAACACAGCACCAGTCACAGGCTGCAGAAGCTTTTAGACATAGCTAACCCCGTGATAGACACTAGCCTCCCCCCCCCCCCCCCCCATCAAGGACATCTTCAAAAGACGGTGCTTCAAGAAGGTGGCAACCATCATTAAGGACCTTCACCACCTTGGACACGCCCTCTTTCGATGCATCTCTCGATTGAGGCACCGAGCGTGGTTGGAGTTGACGAGGACGAGTGCAGAGGACGGGAGGATGTTCACTGCCACCTGCCTGCATTTCACTGGTCTTCCTCTCCCTCTCGCTAGCTGTGGTCAGATTAAATTTGCGATCCACGCTGCAAAGATTGAGAGGAGAGGCTGTGGACTCATTTTGATGGACCTTAGAGTTCATATTGCATGTGTTTCTGGATTCTGGCCACCCTTAGTTGCTTTTGAGTGGTTTGATCGGAGCGTTCGATGAAGTCTGGGGCGCTTCAGTGAAGAATGCCCTGAAACGGGCTAGCGGTGCGACACTGAACTGAACCAAATGGAAAACTACTGGACTCCTGGTTTGATGTTCGATATTCTTTGTGTTGTCTGCTCACTTTTTGCCATTTGCGCAATTTGTTTTTTTTTTGCGTGTTGGATGCTGGGTTCCATGGTGTTTCTTCGTTCCGTGGCTGCCTAGGGGAAGACAAATCTCAGTTGTACTCTGTATACATACTTCCATAATAAACTTCCTTCAAATCTTCTAATCTCTAGCATTAGGGAGGAGGTACAGGAGCCTGAAGATCCACACCCAACATTTTGGAACAGCTTCTTCCCATCTGCTGTCAGATTTCTGAATGGTCAATGAACCCACTAACACTATGTTGGATTATTTCTGTATTTAACCTTTGCTCTCAATGTGGTGTCACAGCAACAATCGTGCACTCAACATCAGTAAAGCCAAAGAACTGATTGTTGTCTTCAGAAAGGGTAAGAGGAGGGATCAGAAGTAGAAAGAGTGAGAAATTTCTAGTTCCTGCTGTCAACATCTTTGAGGATCTATCCTGGGCCCACCAGAGCGATGCAGCTACAAAGAAGGCACAACAGCGGGTATATTTCATTCGGAGTTTGACGAAGTTTGGTTTGTCACCGTAGACACTCTCAGATTTTGACAGATGTACAACGGAGAGCATTCTAACTGGCTGCATCACCATCTGGTAATGGGGAGGGAGGTGAGGCTACTGTAGAGAGTCAAACTAAACTGCAGAGACTTGTAAACTTAGTCAGCTCCATCATGGGCACTAGCCTCCGTAGTATCCAGGACATCTTCAAGGAGCGATGCCTCAAAAAGGCAGGGTCCATCATTAAGGACCCCATCATCCAGGACGTGCCCTCTTCTCATTGCTACCATCAGGAAGGA
Organism: Hemitrygon akajei; assembly: GCF_048418815.1. Classification (NCBI taxonomy): domain Eukaryota; kingdom Metazoa; phylum Chordata; class Chondrichthyes; order Myliobatiformes; family Dasyatidae; genus Hemitrygon; species Hemitrygon akajei. Next base: position 10,780,459 of record NC_133142.1, read on the forward strand.
GGTACAGGAGCCTGAAGCCTCACACTCACAATTCAGAAATGGCTTCTTCCGATTTCTGAATGGACATATGGATATTTAACCCATGAACACTACTTCACTATTTAAATTTTTTTTTATTTTTGCACTACCTATTCAATTTAACTTTTTATATACATACCTAGACTTATTTTTTCTCTATTACTATGTATTGCATTGTACTGCTGCCGCAAAAGCAACAGATTTCGCAATGTATCCCGGTGATATTAAGCCTAATTCTGATATTATCTCTTAATGTAATTAATAGTAATTTTTAAAAGCATTGTACTCTACTACTGTCACAGAACAACAAATGTCATGCCACATGCCAGTGGTAGTAAATCTGACTCCGATTTAAAGGGACACACCAACTATGCAGCAACTTTGTTGAGAGACCGCAGTCTTAGCACCACAACCACAATTCTTCTGTTCCATTCTTATCTGGAATTGTGGTAAAGCCATAAAGATCTGTGATCAGACCAAGGTCAGACTGTGCATCTGGGAGAGGAGATAGCTCCACATGTTTGTGCTCCAGATTCCAACATCAGACTGCAGAACCAGAAGGAAGGAAAGTGCCTTTTGTCCTTTGCAATCGTTTCACCAAAAAACTCCGAAGGAGATTGCTAAATACATTCTAAGGAACATAGAAGAGCTTGGTTTTTATGCCATTTATACCCTGTGTAGACAACGACAATAAACTTGAACTTGAACAATGTGGTGGCACCATGATGCACTAATACTGAACTGAGTTTGTTCCTGACCTCTGGGGCTGCCTGCATCGTTTTGTCCATTCTCCCTGTGGTTGCATACATTCTCCTGAAACTTTGACAAACTTCACTCCCCCTCAGTGGCAGCAAAACCAAAGAGCAGATTATCAACTATGGAAGGAAGAAGCCTGCTATAAGGTTCATGAGCCAGTCCTTATTAGGAGAATGGAAGTGGAGAGTGCCTGTAACTTTAAATTTCTTGACATTATCATGTCAGAGGATCTGTCCTGGGACCAGCACATGAATGTCATCACAAAGAGGCAATTCAGTGCATCTACTTTCTTAGAGGTTTGCATGTCATTGAAAACTTTGACAAACTTCTATAGATGCACAGTAGACACTATAATGACTGGTATGGAAACACCAATGCCCAGGAACAGAAAAGTCCACAGAAAGTAGTGGACACGGCCCAGTTCATCACCGGCAAAGTCCTTGCCACCATTGAGTATATATATATATAGAGCTCTGCCATAAGGAAATAGCAACCATCTCTATCCAGGCCATGTTCGCTTCTCACTACTATCATTGGGCAGGAAGTACAGGAGCCTTAGGTACTACAACAGCAGGTTCAGGAGGAGTTATTAGCTTACAACCACCAGACACTTGAACAGGCAATGGATAACTTCACTCATAATAACTCTGAACTGATTCCACTATTTAGAAACACTCTTCAAGAACTCATGTTCTCAGCAATTTTTTAATATATTTGCACAATTTGTCTTCTTTTACACATTGGTTGTCAGACTTAGTTTATGTATATTTTTCATAAATTCTATTGCTTTTTCTTCCTGTAGATAGCAGCAAGAAAATGAATCTCAAGGTGGTACATGGTGACATATAAGGTATTTTGATGATAAATTTACTTTGACTTTGACTTCTTTTGTATAAATTCACAATGGGTGCTCCAGCTTCTTCCCATATTCCAAAAACATGAGGTTGATAGGTTAACCAACCACTGTGCAGTGCCCCCTGTGAGTTTGCAGCTGGTAAATCAGGGAGGAGCTGAGGGTAAGTGAGGGAGGAATAAAATGGGATGTGTAGAGGCTTAGTGTAAAAAGATACATAGAACATGGGCTCAACAGTACAGCTCAGAGACAGAGCCTTTGATCCACAATGATTGTGCTGAACAAAATACAGAATTAAACTAAATCTCTCTGTCTGCACATAATCCAAATGCCTCCTTTCTCTGCATATTCATGTGTCTGTCAAAAGCTTCCAACACTCAACCAACAGCCCATTCCAGCCACCTACCGCTCTGGGTAAAAAAACTTGCCACACACATCTTTAACCTTTTCTTCTCTCACCTTAAGCACATGTTCCTTAGTATTTGACATTTCTCCCCTGCGGGGAAAGACCCTGACTGTTCACCCTGTCTGTGTCTACCCTCTCTATGAGTACTGAAGAAGGGTCTCGGCCCGAAACTTCGACTGATTATTCATTTCCATAGATGCTTCTGACCTGTTGAGTTCCCCCAGCATCTTGTGTATGTTGGTATGTCATTCAGAATTTTATAAATCTCTATCAGGTCTCCCCTCAGCCTCCAGAAAAAAAAACCCATATTTGTCCAACCTCTCCTTATAGGACCTGCTCTCTATTCCAGAGAGCATCCTGGTGAGCCTCCACATCAAAACTCTCCACATCCTTCCTGTAACTGTCTCAGAGACATGTTTCATTGAGATGTTTATTTTATGTTTTTGTTGTAAATTCATGATTATTTTATCATCTTAAAATATTTTATGTAAGGTTTTATTTAATATAGAGTGTAATGGGTCACATGACCAGAGTTGGATGAGTCACATGACCAGAGTTTAATAAAAGCATGACTGTGGTATTATGGGTCAGAACCAACATGGAAGCAGTGAAAGATGTATGGCCCTAAAATAACCTTATTCTGCATGTGAACACGGTAATTGTTTTAATTTATTTTATATTGTGTATAATGTTGTTGATGTGCCATTGTATGGACAGTGTGATATGTTTTTAGTGATTTCTTTGATTTCAGCACACTTCTGTTGGCTGACGTGTTTGGACGTGTTTATTGGTGGACACTAACTTGACAGACTTTAAAAGATTGAGAGATGTATGTTTCAAATGTTTTATGGCCTTTATTCTCTTGTAGCTTTTACAGTGTCTACTGAAGAAAGAGAGAGGGAAATAAAATAAATCTTCAAGGATGTTTGTATGTTGCGTGGCCATTATTTCATTGGACCGGTGCAGTTAAACTTCCTATAGTGGGATAATCAGAACTGCACGCAATACTCCCTGAGCTAGTCCCACTTGCATGGTTTTGCACCTTTTATCCTTTTAAATCTTTGTTATCCATGTATCTGCAAAAATGTCTCTTAAACTTTGTAATTGTGCCCACCTCTACCAATAGCTCTGGTAGCTCGTTCTTCGCACCCACCACCATCAGTGTGAAAAAAGCTTCCCCTTCAGATCCTCTTTAAATCTTTTGTCTTTCATTCTAAATCTATAGCCTCTAGCCTTGGACTCCCTCATGCTGGGGATAAGACTGTGACCATCCCAGTTTATCTATGGTACTCAGCCATGCTCAGGGACAGATTCTACTTGCCGGGATAAGACTCTTGAACAGACATCTTCCACAATGAACATGAACTCTCGATCTCTTGATTCACCTCAGCAAGGCCCTTGCACCTTATTCACTTGCCCACACTGCACTTCCTCTGGAACATTCTGCATTCTTTTTTTTAAAATCATATTTCCTGTATGTTTTTGTGTGTGGATAGCATGCAAACAAAAGATTTTCCACTGTATCTCGGTACACGTGACAATAATAAACCAATTATGAAAATTCCAGATTGTCCAGACTCTCCTTATAACACAAACTCTCCAGTCCTGGTGACATCATCGTGAATCTTTTCCGCACCTTTCCAAACTCTGCATTTCTATAGCCCTTCAAACCATCCCAAGATACCTTACAACCACTAAACTACTTTCAAAATGTAATACTGTTACACTTTGATAACTGAGCCTCCAGATGGTAACAACAGTAAGGTCCATTCTCAGAAAAATGAGAGGAGATCTTATAGAAGCATATAAAACTGTGAAAAGGATAGATAAGATGGAGGCAGGAAAGTTGTTTCCACTGGTAGGTAAGACTAGAACTAGGGGACATAGCCTCAAGATTCACGGGAGTAGATTTAGGATGGAGATGAGGAGGAACTGCGTTTTCCAGAGAGTGGTGAATCTGTGGAATTCTCTGCCCAATGAAGCACTGGAGGCTTCCTCAGTAAATGTATTTAAGACAAGGTTGGATAGATTTTTGCGTAGTAGGGGAATTAAGGGTTACCGGGGAAAAGGCAGGTAGGTGGAGATGAGTCCGTGGTCAGATCAGCCACGATCTTATTTAATGGCAGAGCAGGCTCGACAGGCCAGATGGCCGACTCCTGCTCCTATTATGTTCTTATGTCTTATTTATCTTGGTTGACAGGTGAATATTGGGTGAGACACTGATGAGAAGTGCTTCAGAACAGCTCTAGTGATCTCTCATCTCAACCTGAGATGAGGCTTTAGTGAGCTAGGGCTTTTCTCTTTGAGGTGAAGGAGGATGAGAAGAAACTTGATCGAGGTGAATAAACTGATAGCAGGCATAGACAGAATGGATAGCCAGCACTGTGTCCAACTGGAAATAGCTGATATGAAAGGGCATAATTTTAAGGCATAAGTGATGATGCTTATTCATGCCTTTGATAGCATGAATATCAATTTTTCCATCCAGTAACCAAATTTCATGCCCCCCCCCCATTCTAATCCCCATTGTGACATTTTACCTCTTCTCACCTGCTAATACTTCCCCGTGTCCCTTCCTCCTTCCCCTTTTCCAGTGGTTCATTCTCCTCTTATCAGATTTCTTCTTCTCCAGTCCTTGATCTTTCCCACCCACACGGCTTCACCTTTCACCTTCCAGATAACCACCTCCTCCTCACCCCACACTTTCATTCCAGTATCTCAGCCCTGGATAAGGGTCTCGGCCCAAAATGTCAACCATTTCCATAGATGCTGCCTGACCTACTGAGTTCCTCCAGCATTTTGTGTGTTGCTTTATAATTTTAAGGTGATTGAAGGAAAGTATTGGGGGGGGGGGGGGGGATAATATCAGAGATTCCTTTTTTTTACACAGAGAGAGTGGTGGATGTGTGAAACAAACTGCCAGAGGCAGATACGATAGGGACCTTTAAGAGATTCTAAGATGAAAGGAAAGGAAAATTGAGGGAAATGTGTGGGGGAGGGAGGGTCGAAGGATTAGGATGATCTTCACACTATTTTAAGATTTTCTTCGCCCAGGCAGATTAACCATTCTAGTTAGACCCCCAACTCCTCTATCTATTACCTCGATCTCGGCACCACATTGTAAACAATTAAAAGTTATTTTGATAATTTGATAATGCTGCTTACACCGCACATGCATGCTGGTATTTATGCACGTTTTATTCCCTATCTATACTTTCAACTTGATTTTTATATGGTTCTTTATTCTTTATAATTATTGAATGTTTTTGTTACATCACAATAATAGATAGATAGATAGATAGATACTTTATTCATCCCCATGGGGAAATTCAACATTTTTTCCAATGTCCCATACACTTGTTGTAGCAAAAACTCATTACATACAATACTTAACTCAGTAATAATATGATATGCATCTAAATCACTAACTCAAAAAGCATTAATAATAGCTTTAAAAAAAAAAAGTTCTTAAGTCCTGGCAGTTGAATTGTAAAGCCTAATGGCATTGGGGAGTATTGACCTCTTCATCCTGTCTGAGGAGCATTGCATCGACAGTAACCTGTCACTGAAACTGCTTCTCTGTCTCTGGATGGTGCTATGTAGAGGATGTTCAGGGTTTTCCATAATTGACCGTAGCCTACTCAGCGCCCTTCGCTCAGCTACCGATGTTAAACTCTCCAGTACTTTGCCCACGACAGAGCCCGCCTTCCTTATCAGCTTATTAAGACGTGAGGCGTCCTTCTTCTTAATGCTTCCTCCCCAACACGCCACCACAAAGAAGAGGGCGCTCTCAACAACTGACCTATAGAACATCTTCAGCATCTCACTGCAGACATTGAATGACGCCAACCTTCTAAGGAAGTACAGTCGACTCTGTGCCTTCCTGCACAAGGCATCTGTGTTGGCAGTCCAGTCTAGCTTCTCGTCCAACTGTACTCCCAGATACTTGTAGGTCTTAACCTGCTCCACACATTCTCCATTAATGATCACTGGCTCCATATGAGGCCTAGATCTCCTAAAGTCCACCACCATCTCCTAATTGTATACGGCAAATAAAGTTAATCCTTGATCTTGGAGTAGGTTATAAGGTCAGTACTACATTATAGGCTGAAGGGCCAGAACTGTGCTGTATTCTTTTGTGTTCCATGTTGACCTGAGAGAACCAAGTGGGACTTGGTTTGAAATCTACTCTCAATTCCATAAGAAAGGGTTCATTTCCATAAGAAGAGTGGAGGGAGAGGGAGAGGCACGGTAGCAGAGCGGTTAGCATAACGCTTTACAGTACAGGTGACGTGGGTTCAATTCCCGCTGTCTCACTGCTGTAAGGAGTCTGTACACTCTCCACTTGACTCCGTGAGTTTCCTCGATGCTCCGGATTTCTCCCACAATCCAAAGTCGTACTGTATGGTAAGTGGAAACATAGTGATGGAGACAATGGTTGGAGATGTTCCTGGCTTGTCACAGCTGTGGCAAGTGAACAGCCTCGGGGAAGGAAACAGCCAAGACAAGCGGCAACTATCTTACACTGAAGCTGTTTTGATTGTGGCCTCTGAAGGGGAAGTGTAACAGATGCCTAGAAACCAGAAGGAATAGCCTAGCCTGACTCCACCACCGGCTTAATTGCAGGATGTGGTATGACCCCCATGAGCTAATTGGAAAAGAACCACAAACAAAGACTGATAATGACTCTGCTGAAATGTGGTCCCAGACAACCACGGATTCTGATGAACAATCATTCCATGGTCTAAGTCACTCAGATCAGATTTCTTTGGTCTGAACTACAACTGAACCTCTTGAGCAAGTCCACATGCTTTTACGCACTGAATTGCTGCCACATGATTGGCTGATTAGATATTTACATTAACAAGCAGGTGTACCTAATAAAGTGGACCCTGAATGTATGTCATCATATAGTACTTTGAGAGTAACACACACTTTGAGATTCATCTTATTGCAGGCTTTTACAGGGGAAAAGGAATATAATAGGATTTTTATAAACATTATGCATAAACAAAGATTGACAAACGCCAATGTGCAAATAAAACAATACTGAGAACATGAATGGTAACGAGTCCTTGAAAGTGAATCTGTAGATCTGAATTAGTTCAGAATAGTGGTGATTGAATTTATCCACCGTTAAGGAGCATGGTGATTATAGGATAATAACTGTTCCTGAACCTAGTGGTGTGGGACGTAAGGCTTCTGTACCTCCTTCCAATGAAAAAAGGGGTTTGGAGTCGATGGGTAGTCAATGGTTGGCATGGTCTCTGTTGGCTGACGGGCCTGCTGGATCGCTCTCTGACTGAGATCTTTCTCCCCGTCCCGTTCATGGTGGACTCCCTAGCAGAATACAGCGAGCTGTTGGAAGCCATGATGCATTAAGCTGATGACAAACAGATACATTCCACCACCCTTTGAAGGGAGAGGGGTTGGTCGGAAGGAATTTAAAAGAAGGAAAGGATTCCACTTGGTGGGCATGGGGAAACCATTTTCCCTGATGGGAAGTTAATAGCTATGGGAGGAATGTTAAAATTAGAACCGGGCCGGGCTGTTCAAGGGAACAACCAAGGGTAACCCTCTCCTACGTTAGAAGGATAGAAATCTGGGAATAAGGAAGCACTCAGGCTGATGCTGATTGTTGTGTGGTGAAGATCATGATTGGAACAAAAATGTATGAACACAGCTGAATTTATTTATGTATTCATTTGTTTATTTGTTTGTTGTCTGCTTATTTATCTGGTTGATTAATTCTTTCTGTATTTGCATAGTTTTATGTCTGCACTCCGGTTGAATGCCATAGTTGGTTGGTCTTTCATTGATTCTGTTATGGTTATTACTTTATAGATGTATTGAATATGCTCTCAAGAAAATGAATCTCAGGATTTGTATATGGTGACATATATGTACTTTGATAATACATTTATTTTGAATTGAGAACAGTATCATAAATGGTAGAACAGGGCTAAGGGGCTGAATGGCCTGCTTTCCTGGCCATAGAAACATACAGCACAGAAATTGGCCCTTCGGGCCGTTACGTTCAGATTCCAGCAGGCTCTTCACCTGCACTGATCTCAGTCTGTTGCCCCCAACATCCCCATTAACTTCTCCCAGATTCAATCCACTTACTGACACAATGGGGGTAATTAACAGGGGCCAACTAACCCACCTTGCCTGCACCCCTTTGGGATGTGGGAGCAAACGGGAGAACCTGGAGGACAACGTGCAGACACTATGCAGACTGCACCAAAGGAGAGGATTGAATCAGGTTCACCTGAACTGTGAACCGGCGGCTCCATTTTACGACCAATGGACCGGAGCCTAGTAGTGTAAATAGAACAATACTTCACAGATCAGTGGCCTAGGCTATAATACAGATGTGAGATCTTACTGTGCTTGAAGATTAATGATTGAGAGCTGTGAAAAAGGAGGACATTTTCTGCATGCCTGAATAAATTTTTAAAAATCAGTGAAGGGAGTTGAAACAAGTGGAAAAGCATATTATTTGCCGGAATTTTAATGGGAATCTAATGGAAATCATGGTTTGCTTCTCTGGATCTCGGCATACCTTGTGTGAGGCACGAACATTATTTGGGTTTAACAGGCCTTGCTTCATTTCTAGAGAGGTGAATAAATAAGCAATCCATTTAAATTCTGCAAAACTGCTCTGACATTCTCCACTGAAGACAAATTGACACCGAGTTAGCAAAATGACAAAACATTTCATTTCAGAGAGATCCAGAATGTTTTGCGCTGCCGGTCTTACCCAATAAAAATGAAACCCAAACAGAAAGCTGAGACTCGTTAATAAACTCAGGGGTGGATAGCAAGGAGGTTGAGTTACAGTATCGGCATCTATCCACCCACAGGCCCACCAAGGTAGTTGGCAAATTCATCAAAATACTTAAATAAACTGGGAATAAATAGCAAGCATCTCCAATGGTGATCGTATAGTTCTGTTTAAAACCTCATCTGGTTCGCTGAAGTCTTTCAGGGAAGAAGTGCACAGGATTGAAAAAGGCTGCAAAGTTTTGTAGACTCAGTCATCTCCATAAAAGACCCCAATCTCCCCACCACTGAGGACACCTTCCAAAGGCAGTGCATCAAGGAAGCGGCATCCATCACTGACGACCCTCACCTTCCAGGATATGCCCTATTCTTATTACTACAATTAGGAAGGAGGTATAGGAGTCTGAAGACCAACACTCAACTTTTTAGGAACAGCTTCTTTCCCTCCACCATCTAATTTCTAAATGGTCCATGAAGCCATGAACATGACTTCACTATTCCTCTTTTGCACTGTTAATTCATTTTATTAATATAACTCGTGGGTTTTTTTTTTGTTTTGTGCCATACTGCTGAGAAAGCACATTTCACAACATACAGTATGTCATTGATACTCTTGCAAGAGGACTACAATCTTGTCGTCCCTTACAGGCTTGGTGCCTCAGTGACCCAGAGAGCTATGTTGGTTTTCTGCTTTGGCTCTTGGTAGGGTCACCCATACCAGACAGGTCAAAGGACTAAGAGTGGTCCACTGATCCTCCAGGCTAACAGTTCTGACTGATAAAATAAAACTGTTATGGAAACGGCAGTGAAGATTCCTTCTACATCTGAGTCTGATGATATTTATGACTGAAAGTAGTGAAAACCAAAAGGAAGTTACCTGCACAATGAAGCCTTGCACACCACCAGAGATGGAGGACCTTCGTTGCTGTGCTAAACGCCAGTGGCGCAATGGGCAGTAAGTCAGTCAGTCAGTGGAGTAACTCTGATCCTTCTGATTCTGTTCTCTTTCCCTGTATATGACTCCAGACCCAAAGCACAGCTCCCTGTAGTCCCATTGTTTGAGGAAATCAAACAAAAGAACACTACAGAGGGTAGAAAGAAAGACTTGCCAGATGAGGAAAAACCTAAGTAATGCTAGTGTCTTACAGACAGACATACTTTATTGATCCCGAGGGAAATTAGGTTTCGTTACAGCCGCACCAACCAAGAATAGTGAAGAAATATAGCAATATAAAACCATAAATAATTAAATAATAATAAGTTAATCATGCCAAGTGGAAATAAGTCCAGGACCAGCCTATTGGCTCAGGGTGTCTGACACTCCGAGGGAGGAGTTGTAAAGTTTGATGGCCACAGGTAGGAATGACTTCCTATGACGCTCAGTGTTGCATCTCGGTGGAATGAGTCTTTGGCTGAATGTACTCCTGTGCCTAACCAGTACATTATGGAGTGGATGGGAGACATTGTCCAAGATGGCATGCAACTTGGACATCATCCTCTTTTCAGACACTACCGTCAGAGAGTCCAGTTCCACCCCCACAACATCACTGGCCTTACGACTGAGTTTGTTGATTCTGTTGGTGTCTGCTACCCTCAGCCTGCTGCCCCAGCACACAACAGCAAACATGATAGCACTGGCCACCACAGCACAAGATATGCAGAGTTCCAAGGAATCAAACCACCTTTCCCTTATGATTCACATTAAAATTCCTATGGATTATGTCCCTTCTCACTCCTTTTGATCTCCTTTCCATCTCCAGTATCATTTTGCACCAATGTAGATATAGTAATGAAACAGAGAGAGGAAAAGGAGTGGGAACGGAGAAATTTTTTAACATTGTGTGTCTACTAGCTATGTCCTATCTCAATAGGCACTGCTTCTAACATAAAACTGTAGTGCAAAACAGCACAGGAAAAAGCCATTTGGCCCAATTCATCCATGCCAGCCAAGGTGCCCACTAAACTAGTCCATTTGGACCAATTGGTCCATGCTGACCAAAATTCCCGTCTACTCTAGACTCATTTGCTCATATTTGACCCAGTTCCCTCTAAACCAGAGATTCCCAACCTTTTTAATGCCATGGACCCCTACCATTAACCGAAGGGTCCGTGGACCCCGAGGTGGGAACCCCTGAAGTCTACACTCTGAATGATGAAGGCCAGCAGGCTAAATGCCTACTTTACCAACTTGTCTATCTGCGACCCCACTGTCTGTAAGCTACGTACCTGTGGTCCCACATCCCTCATTTCCACAGCACTCCCCAGGGTCTTTAATGGTTCAAAGGTTCCATTTCATCTCAGAGAATCTATGGAGTAAATAACTTGAAATTCTTACTCTTCACAGACATCCACGAAACAGAAGAAAACCTCAAATAGTGAATGTCAGAAGAACATTCGAATCCTAAATCCCACCCCCTCCCGCACACAAACAGCAACTAAGCAGCAACCTTCCCCTGACTTGTTCTGGCAGGAAGCTTCAGTGTCCCCACCCCACCAGCACCCACCGTGCGATCAGAGACCATGATCTAGATTCCATCAAAAACTACAGTCCATAACCCAGCACTTCAACATGCCGCAGGCTCCCTCTCTCTCCCTAATGACAGGGAGAGAGGTAACCCTCCTTCCACAGTGAGGGGGAGCGGGAGGAGACCAACACCTCGCTGTTTTGGCATTGAAGTTTTAACATTCCCTGTAAAACTCCTACAACTGAAGAGACATTGAACACTGGAACTTCATCATCTTTGAGATCCTCGGAAGCTTGTTCACCGAACAAGCTGTTCACCATAGACTCCTCGCACCAAACCCTCAGGGCTGGTGTAGAGCAGAAATTGTACCCAACACTATGGGTTCTCTTGCATCCCAGGGCCTCTCATTATTTGCGATTCTGCCGCAAAGACCAGCACCTTGTGGTTCACTGGGCACCTTCAACCCTTCAATTCCTGCCACTCCTCCCCCAACCCACCATCACCAAGGACCCTAGAGATTCCACTCAAAGAGATGGTTCTAATTAGCTGTCACTTTGATAGATTCCTTCCCCTCTCTTAATTACAGTGATAGATCATAGACAGCAAACAGAAGGTGCAAGGAAAATATTTATTTTTTAGCATGTACTGGCCTGATTGGAGACCTGCGTCGACCTTTAATCGCAAGCATGTCTTTTTCTCAGACTCTGCCTGGAGGAATCAAATTGCATTCTTCAGAAGCAAATTAAACCCTGAATTGTTATTCGCAAGAAAAAGATTGCAGTTCATTGACATTTTGGGACAAATGTCCGCCTGTGTGCACTTACCGTACTCTAAAGGACTTTTGTTTCTGACATTAGTTCGGCCTCTCTTGTGCGCATCTCTTGGCAAAGTCAGTCAAACAAAACACAGCAAAAAAAGCTCGTAACGAAGTCCCAGTCCAATACAGCAGGAATTGTAATACATCTCAAGCTGTGAAAGCACAGACTTGGCTTCAAACAAACAAGTTTTATTGTTGATTCGACCCATTGTACTGATAGTAACAGCCACTGTCTCACCAGTCCTTTGCATTGAACCCCTTTCTGCCTTTCTTTGATCGAAACTGTAACTCTGATCGCAACTACGCAGTACACTGCAATGACTAAGTTGTAGGTTGGTTTATTTTTGTCACAGATATACAGTGAAAACCTTTGTTGAATTCCATCGGTACAGAGCATTTCGTCAGGTCAGTAGTGCCTGGAGGAGGTACGAAGGGAAATAATGACAGAATGTAGAGGAGATAACCAACAAGAGAAACTCTGCTGGTGCTGAGCAACGCACACAAATTGCTGCAGGAGCTCAGCAGGCCAAGCAGCATCTATGGATGGGAGTAAACAGTCGACGATCCGGGCCGAGACCCTCCTTCAGGACCGGAAAGGAAGGGGAGAAGTCGGAGTAAGGAGGTGGCAGGAAGGGAGGAAGAAGTGCAAGGTGGGCGATAGCTGAAACTGGAAGAGGGTGAAGTTGATTGGTGAAAGAGATGAAGGGGGAATGTGATAATCGAGGACAGAAGACCATAGAAGAATGGGAAAGGGGAGGAGCCCCAGAGGGAGGTGATGAGCATGTAGGCAGAGGAAGTGTGAGAGGGAGAGAAGAATGGGGAATTGTGAAGGAGAGGGGCATGGTAATTCCCAGTTTCACCTAAAACCTGCCACCTTGTACTTCTTCCTTCCCTACCCACAACCGTCTTATTCTGGCTTCTTCCCCCTTCCTTTCCAGTCCTGATGAAGGGTCTTGGCCCAAAACATTGACTACGTTGACTATACTCTTTACCATAGATGCTGCCTGGCCTGCTGAGCTCCTCCAGCATATTGTGTGTGTGTGTGTGTTGCTTGGATTTCCGGCATCTGCAGATTTTCTCTTGCTTGTGGCATAACCAGGACTTGTGATATGCACCAGCTGCTCATACGACCATCCACCTCCTACTCCTGTGGCTTCACATGACTGATCGGGGTGGTGGGTGGGGGTGTACTAAGTAGGTGCTACACATTGTCCAAGGGTGACTTCAAAACTCAAAATAAATTTATTATCAAGTTACATATATGTCACATGCACAACCTTGAGATTCATTTGCTTGTGGGCATACTTCTTTGTGATGCGATAGGGTGGTTTTAGACCCAGAGGAATAAACAGAATATTTGCGAGTAAGTGATGTTCGACTGTACTGAAAATGAGACTAGAATCTTTTGTGTTTCCACAACTTGGTGAGTGAGTGACGGGGTGCAAGTTATATTCCTTTTTTCAACTACTAAGTAAGTTTTGCAACTCATAGTAATTTTTATATCTTGCACAGTACTACGACCACAAATCTTCCAGCACACACAAAATGCTGGAGGAACTCAGCAGGCCAGGCAACATCTCGAAAAAGAGTACAGTCAACATTTGAGCCCAAAATGTCGACTGTACTCTTCCTAGATGCTGCCTGGCCTGCTGAGTTCCTCCGGCATTTTGTGTGTGTTGCTCGGATTTCCAGCATCTGCAGACTTTCGTGTTTCTGAATCTGCCAACGTATGCCATCGATTTTTAAAAAAAACTTACTTGTGATCTATTATAAACATAAGAGATTCTGTAGATGCTGGAAATCCAGAGCAACACACACATGTCAGGGGAGATCAGTAGGTCAGACAGCATCTATGGAAATAGAGTAAACGTTTCAGGTCAAGACCCTTCATCAGGACACTAGGCCCAAAACAGCAACTCTTTATTCCTATCCATAGATGCTGCCAGACCTGCTGAATTCCTTCAACACTTAGCGTGTGATCTATTATAATCTTTCTATCTCAGACTGGGACTTTCATACAAGCTTTGGCTACAGACACAGCTAGTTCTGAACCAGAGATCTACAGTCCTACAGCTCTGATGTTGTCTTGTAGCCTAATGTTTTCTGTATTCAGTGCTCTCAGCCATTTCTCGATATCACATCGAATGAATCAACTGGTTTCTCTGATGGTAGAGAGCTCCAAAGTTAGCCAAGATGCCTTAACTAGCAAGGTGGCATAGCAGGGCAGCATACCAGCACAGCGGTTAGTGTAAAATCTTACCTCACCAAGGATTGAAAGATTGGGGTTCAATTCCTGCTGCTGCCTGTAAGAAGTTTGTCCGTTCTCCCTATGATAGTGTGGAGTAATTCCAGGTGCTCTAGTTTCCTTCCACATTCCAAGATGTATGTGTTGTAGGCATGCTACAACTATATAACTTAGCAACACTTGCAGGCTATCCCGAGCACATCCTCAGACTGTGTTGGTCGTTGTTGCAAAATGACACAGTTTCACTGTATGTTTCGACGTACGTGGGACAAAAAGCTAATCTTTATCTTTAAACGCACCTGCATTCACTCTCTGAAATAGCTGTCCACATAGCTCCATTTCCCACGGTGTTTTAATTCTGTTTTGCTTTCTCCAGTAATTATTAACTTCCTACTTGAAAACTATTCAGGATTTGGCTTCCATCACTGATTTGGAACCTGCACATCCTGTCAAAGGAAGTTCTCCTAACTCTACCTTTTGCGTCAGAATCAGGATCAGTTTGATTAACACTGACTAGTATGGCATGTTTTTTGGCAGCAGTACAAAGACATAAAATTGCTATAAATTATAAAAGAGTGTAAAAAAAGAATAATGAGGAAGTACAACGACAAGAAAGTCTGCAGGTGTTGGAAATCCAAAGCAACACACACAAAATGCTGGAGGAACTCGGCAGGTCAGGCAGCATCAATGGGAAAAAAAAAGTAAACAGTTGATATTTCGGATCAAGATCCTTCATCAGAACTCACTACCTCCTATTGTTCATGGGTTCATGGACCATTTAGAAATCCGATAGCAGAGGGGAAGAAGCTGTTTCTGAATTGTTGAGTGTGGGTCTTCAGACTCTTGTACTTCCTCCCTGATGGCAGTAACAAAAAGAGGGCATGTCCTGGATGGTAATGGATGCCACCTTCTTGGGGCAGCCCCTCTTGAAGATGGTGGGGAGGATTGTTCCCATGAGGCTGGCTGTGTCTAAAACCCTCTGCGGCCTCCTGTGATCCTGTGGATTGGAGCTTCCATACCTGGCGTTGATGCAACCAAGCACAGTGTTCTCCACAGTACAGTTATAGAAAATTGCTAGAGTCTTTGACGTACTAAATCTCCTTAAACTCCTCCAGGACTCCAAAAGCATCTCAGATAATAATTCCCCAGTTCAACGCTAGCTTTGCTCATCAGAGCAAAGGAGACCATTCAGCCCATTGAACCTATGCCAGCAGAGCAAACCCATTAATCCTATTCCACCTTTCCCTGTATCCAGCCACCTTACCCTCTCTCAAGCATGCCCATTCACTCTCCTTTGATCCTTTACCTAGCTCTCTTTCCCAGAGATAATTTACAGCGGCGACGGTGGGTTTTCCCTGGGTCCAACCACATCCCAGCGGTTTGCAGGGATTAACCATTGTAAATTGCCTCTAGTGTAGTTGGGAGGCAGAGTTAATTGGAACGTGGGAAGAATAGGTTATAGGAATGATGTGCAGGTTGGTCGTGTAATTGGCTGCCGTGCATTAGCCCTAGTTGTTGATGAATCTGGGGGAAGTTGAGGGGAATGTCGGAAGAATAAAAATCGGGATTAATGTAGCGTAAATGTAAATAGATGGTTGAAGGTCAGTACAGACTCATTGGGTCGAAAGTCCTGTTTCCGTATTGTGTCCCTGCTCTGAATAATAAGATTTTCTTGTGTTGATGGGAATTTAAATGCCAGTGTTAATAAAACTAACGAGCAGCGTGTTCAACTCTCTGGTCACTGCGTAATGTGGTGGATTGTTCGACTCTGAACGTTGTACACCACTGCCCTCTGCTGCTCATCTGGTGATACAGCAGCAAGGGGAAACCTGCGGTAACTCTGGCAGTGGGAATTGCATTGGCTTGCTGTGCTAGAGTGACAAATCTATTCCAAATCCCAGTCATTAACGACAGCCACATCGGAGTCAGCTTCAATTTAGTTTATCTGGCATCTGAGCACGGATGAAAGATCAGCTTTATTTGTCACATGTATATCGAAACATAGAGAAATGTGTTGTTTATCCTGAGACAAGGACAACTCACCACACCTGCCTACAACTCACTAACCATGACTCTAACCGTACGGAGGAATCCCATGTTGCAGGGTGAACGTACAAATTCCTTACAGGAAGTGGTGAGAATCGAACCGCTATCATTGATCGCTGGCACTGTAAAGCGATCGCTCTAACAACTGTGCTACTGTCCCCGTTACACTGCCCAGCTGGTAGTTCTGAATTAATCATTGCATTTCTCCTTCTCTTTGCTCTTGGCTTGTCGATCGGACTCTGTAGTTCATGTTATGATGCGTTTCTGGTTTCTGATGAACTCATTTTTTATTGCTAATTATGCAACTTTAATCAGGCGGACTGGCTCCTCAGCCTGCAGTTAATGAATGACATAGCATTAAATTGAACTGAACTAAACTGCACTTTCCTAGAAAGTTTCAATGATTTTGTGGTTTGATGTTTTATATTTTGTGTTTTTCATCGTTAGCATGATTTGTTCTTTCTTCTTGCATGTTGGGGGTTTGATATTTTTATTTGAACGGTTTCCAAGGTTTCCTCTGCTTCATGGCTGTCAGTGGGAAGGTGAATCTCAGGGTTGTACACTGCATACACACTTTGATAATAAATTTACTTTGAATCTTTGACTTGCTGTGGGGATTTGAACTTTCATCTTAGATTCTATTTTCCTTTAATTTGGAAATGAAGGAATGAAAAGCTTTTAATTCTACACTGTCTCTCATGATCCTGGGATGTAGAGGGCAGTTTTGGATTGGTGTTTTTTTTTGTTGACTGCAATACTGTAGTGAGAGTGTACAGGAATAGAGGGACCTTGGGGTGGACATTCAGAGGTTCCTGGAAACTGATGATGACCATAAGATATAGTAGCAGAATTAGGCCATTTGGCCCATTGAGTCTGCTCTGTCACTTCATTATGCCTGATTTATTATCCCTTTTAACCCCATTCTCTTGCCTTCTCCCCTCAGCCTTGGACACTTTTACTAATCAAGAACCTATCAACCACTTTAAATCAAGACGTACAAAAAAGCTGGATGAACTCAACAAGTCGGGCAGCATCCGTTGAAAGAAGCAGTCAACGTTTTGGGTCAAGATCTTTCATCAGGAAGGGTCTCGACCCAAAACGTTGACTGCTTCTTTCAACGGATGCTGCCCGACCTGCTGAGTTCATCCAGCTTGTTTGTACGTCTTGATTTGACCACAGCATCTGCAGCGTACTTTGTGTTTAACCTCCACTTTAAATATACCCACTGACTTGCCTCCACAATGTCTGTCGTAATGAATTCCACAGATTTGCCACTCCCTGGCTAAAGAAATTTCTCCTCATTTGCTTTCTAAAGGAACATCCTTCAATTCTGAGGCTGTGCCCTCTGGTCCTAGATTCCCCCACTATAGGAAATATCCTCTTCACATCCACTCAATCTAGGCCTTTCAATATTTGATATATTGGTGCAGCCACCGCAAGGGCCCGGTGGGGAAGGACCACAGTCTAGGGTCCTTCTCCCGTGGGAGTTGAGGGGTGGGTGGCGAGGTGTATACCCCTAAACCACTGTATGTAAATATGGAATAACAGAGTGCCACCTGGGTGGCAAAAGTGTGGGAATGTAAAGACTGTAATGGAAACATTTGTAAAGGACTGAGAGTCATGGAATGGTTTATTGTACCTAATTTTATTTTTGAATAAAGTATATTTTGATTTAAAAAAAAAAGATTGATGCAGGTAGATGGGTCATGTGGTATGCCAGCCTTTTGCCCCAAGTTATTAAGTTAAGATATAATGTTGCATCTGTACAAATCAATGGTTCGATCAAATTTGGAACACGGTCGTGGTCTCCCCACTACAGGAAGGAGATGAACTCACACCAAATGTTGGCGATACTTGGAGTGGCACCGTAGTGTAGCAGTCAGCGTGAAACTATTACACCACCAGCAACGGGCGTTCAATTCCTCTGCTGTCCGTAAGGAATTTGTACATTCTCCCTGTGACCACACTGTTTCTCTTCCACATCCCAAAGACGTACGGGTCAATAGGTTAATTGGTCACCTGGGTGCAAGTGGTATCAGGGATCTTCTCAGTTTAAGAGCAGACAGACCCTTAGTTTAAAGTCCGTATCTGAAAGAAGACTTGTAGCGCCACAGAGTCACGCGGGACAGAAATGGCCCACTAAATCTGTGCTCACCGTCAGACAGCCGTCTGCAACATTCCCCTTTTATATTCTCATCAATCCAGTATCGCTTCCCAACCAACCACATTTCAGCAGCCAATTAACCTGACACGAAAATAGGCACGAAATAGGCCCGTCCGGCCCTTTGAGCTGTGCTGCCCAACGATCCCCCAATTTAATCCTAGCCTAATCGCAGGACAATCTATAATGACCAAACAGTATGTCGTTGGACTGTGGGAAGCAACCAGAGCGCCCAGAGAAATCCCACAGGATCACGGTGTTAATGTAAAAACTCCTTACAAGCAGCAGCGGGAATTGAACCCGGGTCGGCTGCACTGCAAAACTTTGTGCTAACCACTACACTGCCATACATGGTGTTGTAATTAAATTTGAACTTGAGAGAGGAAATCCAAGTTAAGGCAGTCAGAATGGATTTCTGCAGGGCAAGTCACATCTTACTGAACTGCTTCTATAGGAAGTGGCAAATGATGAGGGTAGGGCTGTAGATGTTATTTACATGGATTTTAGTTGGGAGTTTGACAAGGTCCCACATGGTAAAAGCTCACCCCGATTAGAGATTCGAGGAATCCACAGTGTGTTGGTCATTTGGATTCAGAATTGGTTTGTCCCTAGAAGACGGAGGCTAGTGGTTGCTCAGACCTATTCTGGAATGGAGGTGCATGACCAGAGGCGTTCCACGAGAGAGAAACTCGGATCGTCCTGAAGTACACAGAACACAACACATTACAGTATTACTTCCTGTAACTAATAAATCGTTCATCATCTTCTGCTACAGTATCCTATCTGCTTCAAAGTTCGACATATTGCGCATTCAGAGATGTTCTTCTGCGCACCACCATTGTGACACTTGGGTATTGGAGTTATTGTTGCCTTCCTGTCAGCTGAAATTGCTCTGGCCATTCCCTTCTGACCTCTTTCATTAACAAAGTATTTTTGCGTGCTGAACTGCCACTCTCTGGTGTTTTTTTGTTGTTCTTCTCATCATTCTCTATCAACTCTAGAGATTGCTGTGCATGAGAATCCTGGGAGATCAGCAGTTTTAAGATACTCAAACCACCCCATCTGGCACCAATAATCATTCCACAGTCAAATTCACTTAGATCACATTTCTTCCCCATTCTGATGTTTGGTCAGACCAACAACAGAGCCTCTTGACCCTGTCTGCATGCTTTAATACATTGAGTTGCTGCCACATGACTGGCTGATTATATATTTGTATTTAACGAACAGGTGTAAAGGTGTACACTGGGTGTATATCTGTGATATATATTAATGATCTGGATGAAAATATGAATGATAGCTTTAGTAAGTTTGCAGGCGATTCAAAGACTTGTGGAATTGTGGATAGAGTAGAAGGTCACCAAATGAGGATACAGCCCAGAGGAGTACCCCAAATATAAAGTCTGCCTCAGTTGTCCAAAGCAACACACATAAAATGCTGGAGGAACTCAGCAGGTTGAGCAGCATCTATGGAAATGAATAAACAGTCGACATTTTGGGCCAGAAGCATTCTTCAGGACTGGAAAGGAAGGGGGGGAAGATGCCAGAATCAAAAGGTGGAGGGAGAAGGAGGTTAACTAGAAGGTGATAGGTAAAGCCAGGTGGGTTGAAAAGCTAAATGGCTTGAGAGGAAGGAGTCTGAGAGGAGAGTGAAACATCGGAGAAAGGGAAGAAGGAGGGGACCCAGGGGGAGGTGATAGGCAGGTGAGAGCCCAGAGTGGGGAATAGAGGGGGGGAGGGGAAGGGAAAACTTTTCACTGGAAAGAGAAATCAATATTCATACCATCAGGTTGGAGTCTACCCTAGATGATATATGAGGCGTTGCTCCTCCACCCTGAGGGTGGCCTCATCGTGGCACAAGAGGAAGCCATGGACTGACATGTTGGGATGGGAATTAAAACATTTGGCCACTGGGAAGTTCTGCTTGTGGTGGATGGAGTGGAGGAGCTCGATGGACGGAGGTGCTCAATGGTTTCCTACAGATTATAAACAAGTCAAAATCGATATTTTGTGTTCAGTTACACAATAAAACTTTATTAACAGAAGACAGAAACTTTATTAGACATTAATATGAAAGAATTAGGAAACATATCATTGACCAAAAACGCAGATGCATTCTGTAAGCGGAATTGCTTTGCAGCCTGACAGTTAACAATCTTTGGTTTGAGATGAAAAGTTTTGACAGAATTTGGAAATTTGCTAATATTTTAATTATAATGAGTTTATACTACCATTATTAGTGAAGATCAGTGGGGGGGGGGGCAGAGGATGCTGGTTGAGACTAAACCATGACAGATGAATCTGTTGTGTCAGTGAAAAGGGTCCATGGATTCTAACCTTGATAGACTACAGCTTTCATAATCCAAGTCCAGAACCCCAACTCTTAGCAAGTCCCAACAGCCCTTCAAATGCAAAATATGCAAACCTTCTAAAAAATCAGCAGCAGCACTGTAAAGTGGTGCCAAGGCAAACAGGAGGTTCAGGTGAATGATCCCAGAAATGAAAGGGTTAACATATGAAGGGCAATTGATGACTCTGGGCCTGTACTTGGAGCTTAGAAGAAAGATGGGAGATCTCATTGAATATTGAAAGAGCTGGACAGAGTAGATGAGGAGAGGATGTTTCTGTACTGGGAGAGACTTCGACCAGAGCTCGCAGCCTCAGAATAGAAGAACATCCCGTCAGATCAATGATGATGAGGGATTTCTTCCGCCACAAGATGGTGAGTCTGTGGAATTTATTGCCACAGACAGCTCGGGAGATCAAGTCGGTGAGAATATTTAAAGTGGAGGTTGATAGGTTCTTGATTAGTAGGGGTGTCAAAGGTTAAGTGGAGAAGGCAGGAGATTGGGGTAGAGAGAGGTAGTATTTCAGCCATGATGGAAAAGCAGGACAGACTTGATGGGCCAAGTGATCCAACTCTGATCACAAACAAGAGAAAATCCTGCAGATGCTGGAAATCAAAGCAACACACACAAAAAGCTGGAGAAACTCAGCGGGCCAGGCAGCATCTGTGGAAAAAAGTACACTTAATGTTTTGGACTGAAACCCCTCGGAAGGATTCGTAAGCGTCTCGGCTCGAAACGTCAACTGTGCCCTTTTCCACAGCCTGGCTTGTCAAGTTCCTCCGGCATTTTGTGTGTGTTGACCTAATTCTGATCCTACGTCTTACAGTCTTATTAAAGACTTTGGTTTTGGGGGGAGGGGGATAATTCAATACCCCGCACATAAAATTGGAATTTTCTTTGCCTCTGCTCCTCAGTGGTTGGGGCTTTGATAATCAATGGACCGGGTAGTGACTCTAGATCACCATCTTCTTGTCTGTGCTGAATAATGATGGTGTTTCTGGTGACTTTGCAGTTTAAAATGATTGAGTGAATATGTTTGATATGGTTGATACTGTTTTTTAGTCTTGGACTTGTTAGTGTTTAATTATTTAACAGTTACTTTCCCCAAGCTGTAAGTCTAAGTCTAATCACCCACTGAGCCACCACCACTGCCTTATCATTTCTTGTCAGAGTCATTTTATGTATAGACATAAAACCAGTCTCCTTCCCTTTCTCCCATGGTCCACTCTCCTCTCCTATCAGATTCCTTCTTCTCCAGTCCCTGACCTTTCCCACCCATCTGGCTTCACCTTCCAGCTGCCCTCCTTCAATCCACCATCCATTTTTATTCTGGTGTCTTCCGGCTTCCTTTTTAATCCTGAAGAAGGGTCTCAGCCCAAAATGTTGACTGCTCATTCATTTCCGTGGATGCTGCCTGGCCTGCTGAGCTCCTCCAGCATTTTGTGTGTGTGTTGCTTTGGATTTCCAGCGTCTGCCGACTGCCTCATGTTTACAGCATGCATTAAGCTATCTTACATATTTATTCATTGTGTCTTTTTTAAAAATTATTATGCTCCTTACTGTGTTTTTTTTTGTGCTGCATCAGATCTGGAGTAACAAATACTATGTTCACCTTTACACTTGTGTACAGTAAATGGCATTAAACCAGCGATTTCATGTGTAAACGTCATAGCAGGACAGCCCTCTTCTCATTGTTACCATCAGGGAGGAGGTACAGAAGCCTGAAGACAAACACTCAATGATTCAGGAACAGCTTCTTCCCCTCGTCATCTGATTTCTGAATGAACATTGAACCCATGAACACTACCTCACTACTTTTTTTTTTACTTATTTTTTTTGCACTACTTATTTAATTTAAATATTTTATGTGTATATAAACTTTCTATAATTCAGTTTTCTTTACCCTGTCATTATGTATTGCATTGTACTGCTGCCGCAAAGACGATGCATTTTGTGACATAAACTGGTGATATTAAACCTGATTCTGACTTAGTTATCCAGCTCCAGCCAAATACCCCACCCCTCCCACCTTCCACTTACAGTGGTACAATAGGAAGAAAGTCAGCCACGGCCTTAAAACTCCAGTGACCCAGGTTCAATCTCACACCCTGGCTCTGCCTGGCCGCTATTCGTTCACACTCTCTGTGATCGGGTGAATTCCCCACTGGGTGCTTCGTTTTCCTCCCGCATCTCGCAGACGCCTGCACTGGTCCACAAATTGTCCACTGTGAAGTACTCCCAGTGGTGGAATCTGGGAAAAGCTGACGGGAGTGAAAGGCTTAATGAGTGTGGAGCGTGTGACAGCTCTTGGCCTATACTTGCTTGGAGTTTATAGGAATGAGGGGTACTGTCATTGAAACTGATCAAATATTGAAAGGCATTTTGAAATATGGAGAAGATGTTTCATTTCTTGGAGGAGTCTTGGACCAGAGGGCACAGCCTCAGAATAGAAGGATGCCCCTTTGGAACAGAAATAAGAAGGAATTTCTTTGGCTAGAGGGTGGTGAATCTGTGGAATTCTTGCCACGGATGGCTGTGGAGGCCAAGTCGCTGGGTATATTTAAAGTGTACGCTCTTGATTAGTAAATGTAACAAAGGTTATGGGGAGAAGGCAGGAGAATGGGGTTGAGAGGGAAAATAAATCAACCATATTAGAATGGCAGAACAGACTCAATGAACTGAATGGCCTGATTCTGTTCTGATGTCTTATGGAATGTGGGGAAGGTGAACAGAGATGGGATTAGTGTCAATTCATACCCCTGGTCGATGTGAACTCTGAACCAAATGGTCCCATTTTCCTATCACAATGCTTCATCATTTTGCCCCACCTCTCATCCACCACCCTGATTGTTCTTATCTTACCAAACCCCCCCAACTATCCCCACTCCCTCCCGATCAGTCGTCCTCACCCATTATCTGTGTTACCTTCAGCTTCCCGATCTGACAATCCTCATCGCAGCCTTCCCAAATCCGACACATTCCACATGGCCTGCGACCTTTCCATGTGTCACTCACTTGGTCTCTCATTCCAATCCTCCAACTCATCTTCCACCCCCTGGTGCCCGCAGAATCGTATTCATTTACTTATTGAGCTACAGCGCAGAATTTCTGGCCTTTCAAACCACGCTGCCCAGCAACCGCCCCCCCCCAATTTAATCCTAGTGCAACCACGATGATAATCCTAATCTAATTTACAATGACCAATTCATCAACCAACTGATATGTCTTTGGACTGTGGGAGGAAACCAGAGCGCCCGGAGGGAACCCATGCAATCACGGGGAGAACGTACAATCTCCTTACAGGCAGCGGCGGGAATTGAACCCCGGTCACTGGTACTGTAAAGCATTGTGCTAACCACTACACTATCATGCCACCCTTACCCTCGATCTGCTCTCCAGCAGTAGCCTCTAGTTTGTCTGTGCTCCTTCCTTTTGTTTAAAATTCATTCATTCCATTTATTTTATTTCAGAGATACAGCCCTTCAAACCATGCTGCCCAGCAAATTCTGTCAAACCTGATTTAACCCTAACCTAATGATGGGACAATTTACCGTAACCATCTCTGGACTGTGGGAGGAGACCAAGAGGACCCGGAGATAACCCATCTGTTCCAAGGAGAGGACGAACAGAGACTCCTTACAGAGGATGCTGGGATTGAACTCTGAACCCCAATACACTAAGCTGAAATAGCGTCATGCTAACTGCTAGGCTACTGAGGCGCCCATAGAGCACAGTACAGGCTCCTAGGCCCAAGATGTTATGCTGACCTTTTAACTTACCCTAACATCAATTTAATATTCCCTCCCACATAGCCCTCTGCTCATCTTTCATCCATTGGCTTATCTCGGAGTCTCTTAGATGTCCTTAATGTATCTGCCACCACCACCACCACCCCTGGCAGAGTCCACGCACCCACCGTTCTCTATAAAAGAACATACTTCTGAGGTCCCCCCATACTTTCCTTCAATCAGCTTCAAATTATGTCCCCTTATATAACCATTCCCGCTCTGGCAGAAAGGCCATTCCTCAACCCCACTTCGGAGAGCTGAGAATAGGAAACCACATTGATCTCACACAGCGGCCACCTTATGATGTACCCGGCTCGTTAATGTGAATATCTGATCAGCCAATCGTGTGGCAGCACTCAATGCATAAAAGCATGCAGACGTGGTCAACAGGTTCAGCTGTTGTTCAGACCAAACCTCAGAATGGGGAAGAAATGTGATCCAAGTGACTTTGACTGTGGAATGATTGTTGGTGCCAGATGAGGTGGTTTGAGTATCTCAGAAACTGCTGATGATCTGGGATTTTCATGCACTCCTGTCCCTAGAGCAGGGGTTCCCAACCTGGATCCATGGACTCCTTGCTTAATGGTTTTGGTCCATGACATAACCCTGATCTAGAGTTTACTGAGAATGGTGCAAATCTAATGAGCTAGCAGTTCTGTGGGCAAAAATGCCTTGCTAATGAAAGAGGTAGGAGGGGAATAGACAGTCTAGTTCAATCTGACAGGAGGGTGACAGTAACTCAAATAAACATGTGTTAAACAGTGGTGTGGAGAAGAGCATAATTGAAATCACATGTCCTACTGCAACATGGATAGGCTACAGCAACAGCAGACCACATCGGGTTCCACTTCTGTCCCTAATTAAGTGGCCACTGAGTGCAGGACTGCCACTTCAAAGAGGGCAGATCCAATAAGGGTGGACATTCCTTTCCGTGAGAATTATCAGTGAATCATTGACCTTTACTGATTTTCCAGACAATTAATTTTGGGAATTTAATTTTCCCAGCTGCTTCAAAGGGACTTGAACTTATGAACACAAGAAAGTTTGCGGATGCTGGCAATCCAAGCAACACACAGAGTGCTGAAGGAATTCAGCAGGCAACATCTATGGAGAAGAGTAAGCAGTCAACGTTTCTGGCTGAGACCCTTCACCAGAACTTTGAACTTATGACTCTGGACAAATAGTCCTTGATACTAATTCAATGACTTAACCATTATGCCATGATGGAATTGATGGCTTTATGGCTAAGTTTGCGGATGATACCGAGATAAGTGGAGGGGCCGGTAATGTTGAGGAAGCAAGGAGTCTACAGGAGGACTTGGAGAGATTATGAGAATGGGCAAAAGGAATACTGTGTAGAAAAAATGTATGGCCATGCACTTTGGTGAAAGAAACAAGGGTGAAGACTATTTTCCAACCAGAAAGCAAATTTTCAAATCTAAGGTGCAAGAGGACTTGGAAGTCCTTGTGCAGGATTTCCTGAAGATTAACTGGCAGGTTGAGTTGGTGGTGAGAAAGGCAAAGTTAGCATTCATTTTGTGAGGACTAGAATATTAAAGTAAGGATGTAATGCAGAGACTTTATAAGGGATTGGTCGGAGTACTTTTGGAATATTGTGAGCAGTTTTTATCTAAGAAAGGATCTGCTAGCATGATGCAGAGGTGGTTTACCTCTGGGAATGAAAGGGTTAATGCATGTTTTTTGACTCTGGGCCTGTACTCGCTGGAGTTAAGAAGAATGAGGAAAGATCTCATTGAAACCTATTGAATATTGAAAGGTGTAAGTAGAGTGAACAGGGAGAGGATGCTTCCATTAGTGGGGGAGTCAGTGACCAGCGGGCACAGCCTCAGAATACAAGGATGTCCCTCTAGAAGAGGTGAAGAGTAATTTCTTTAAGCCAGATGGTGGTGAATCTGTGGATTTCATTGCCAGAGACGGTTGTGCAGGCACAGTCTTTTGGATATATTTAAAGCCGAGGTCGATAGGTTCTTGACTAGTAGGTGTGTCAAAGGTCATGGGGAGAGGGCAGGAGAATGGGCTTGAGAGGGATAATAAATCTGCCATGATCAAATGGCAGAGCAGACTTGATGGGCCGAATAGCCTAATTCTGCTCCTGTGTCTTGTGATCTAACACTATAAAATGGTGCTCTGCTACCTTGTGAGCACACTGCCGCTGTGTTAAATCTACTACAGAATACAATTTATGATGAAATAATCTCTGCCTTTAATTTCACGAGGGCAATGGTAACCTGCCTTTCAGCCACGCACAATGTGGATCCGAGCTCTGGCCCGAATGCAAGATGACGCTTTTTGTATTGGATTGAGCTTGCTCACGATAGTAAACGTATCACTGAAACAAAAGTGCTGAAGCCATCCCCCCGCATCAAATTCTGCTCTCTGTGAGGCAAAACGAGAGGGTGGAATTGAAAGCAGGTAGAGACACAAGCAGAACAATTTGTTATTGAGTCCAGAGCTAAACTAACTCCCTCTCTCTGATTCACCTCCCAGCTCTGGATCCCACATTCCCTATTCTGCTCTGGAAGCAGAATCAGAGTATCGGGCAGCACAGTAGTGGAGCGGTTACCGTAACATTTCACGGTGCGAGTGATCGTGATCGGGGTTCGATTCCCGCTGCAGTCTGTAAGGAGTTTGTACGTTCTCCCCATGACTGCGTGGGTTTCCTCCGGGTGCTCTGATGTACGGGTTCCGGTTAGTAGGTTGTGGGCATGCTGTGTTAGTGCTGGAAGCACGGTAACACTTGCCGGCTATCCCCAGCACAACTCAAACTGTGATGTTCGTTGACTCTTTTTACTGAATGTTTGAATGTACATTTGACAAATAAAGCTAATCTTCATCTTCATCCAATGAAGGAATAGAAACATAGCAAGAAGCAGCAAATTCACAATGCGAGGGGAAGACTAGGAAACAATAAAAGGGAAGGGATTTACGGTAAAGATCAATGATTATCATTGAATAATCACAATTGAGATCAATACTTCTCAGCCCTATCATCCTTTCTCATTTCAAATAACCATTTGCTGCCATTAGTTCCTCCCCACTTATCTCGGACTTCAGCCAAGTTTCAGTTTGTGATTTGTGTTGCTGTTATGAATTGTAAACTATTCCTGTATTTCATGAGAGACAGTTCACCCATTCATGTCAGCTCAGAGAACACAGCACCTTCTGTCTGAACCTTATCTTATTTACCTTGGTTAGGAACTACCATCCATCATACCCACCCCACACCTGACCCAGATTTTAAAACAGACTTAGTTTTTAATCAACCAACCATCCTGCCCCTAGATCATCTTCCAGAGCAGTTCTCTTCTTTTGGATAATAGTTAGCACAGTGGTTCCCAACCTATATTATGCCACGGACCCCTACCCTTAACAGAGGGGTCCATGGACCACAGGTTGAGAAGTCCTGAGTTAGCAGGGTTACCGACATACAAGAAAATCCCATGGGCAGCCAACCACAGTCCACAGATAATTACTTTGAAGCAAACTTGGAGTATTGTGTGCAGTTCTGGTCACCTACCTACAGGAAAAATATCAGTAAGATTGAAAGAGTATGGAGAAAGTATACAGGGATGTTGAGGACCTGAGTTACAAGGGAAGGTTGCATAGGGTAGGACTTCATTTCCTGGTGCACAGGAGCATGAGGGGAGATTTGATAGAGGTATACAAAATTAGGAGGGGTGGAGATAAGCTAAATGAAAACAGGTTTTGCCACTGAAGTTGGGTGAGACTAGAACTAGAGGTCATAGAGGTCTAGGATGAAAGTTGGAAAATTTAAGGGGAACTTGAGGGGGAGCTTCTTCCCTCACAGGATGGTGTGATGTGGAAGTAGTTGATGGGAGCACAACATTTAAGAGAAATTTTTGGAAGGGATATGGAGGTCTATGGTCCAGGTGCAGTGAAATGGGACTAAGCAGGAAAACATTTCAACACAGACTAGATGGGCCGAAGGACCTGTTTCTATGCTGTGGTGTTCCAGGACTCTATGACTCTATGCTTTAGTGATCAAAACAATTTATTGGAAATTAAAAACAGTGACAGTTTAGTACCTTAGCACGTAACAGAATCTGTACCTCACAAATAATACGGTACTGGTCACATGGCATTGACATTCATTGTATAACACAATTGAAACTTGTGAAGGGGTTGACACAATATGTGCTCAAATTTAGTTGTGGAACTGGAGATTATAACCAAGTGAAATATTTTGGACCTTGCTCACAACAGTGAACACGTCAGAGATAAAGAGAATGCTGCAAATGTTCAGGAGGTCAAGCAGCAGCTGTGGAGATGGAATCAGAGTCACGGCTTCATCAGAATTGCGCAGATGAAGTCATCAAACTGAAACGCTAACACTGTTTCTCACTGTACAGATGCTACCTGACCTGCTGTGTGTTTTCACCATTTTGGGTTTCTTTTTTAATCAAAGCATTGACTTTCTTGTCTACAATTAACTTTGCCCTCTGACCTTGTGCTCTGTGCTAATTATATGCCCAAACGCGCTCCATCATTCAACCCAAGCTGGATGCTGATTTGTAACGCAGACGAGAGGAGAAACATTGCAATAACAAGTTCTTCTCAAAGTTTTCTATCTTCACAAAAAACACCAGCAGCACATTCTATTTTCCTTTGAACAGGTTTACACACGACTACCCTCTTATCAGTCCTCACACTGGGCTTGAGTACATTTCAAGGCACTTTCTGTCAAGTCTTTTCTCTTGCAGTTGCGCTTTTTTTTTTGTGCGTGCGGTGAGATTTCTTTGCAGTTATTATGTTCTACATTCATCAGAGCTAACTGGAGTGAGGGTTGGCTACCTCTGGTGTCCAGACCATGGGGAGTGTGAACGATTGAGCAAGCTCTGCTATTGTACATTTCGGGGTGCTAGCGTTAACTGAAAACAGGCATGAAGTAGCAGCAAGCCCCAAAGGCACCAACACCTGACAATAGGGTCCAACCAAAAGAAAACAGAAACATTCATCAGAGGGTCGCCTTCTTCAGGAGCTCTCCCAATCTTCAATTAACCCTTTACAGCCCCTTTGACTCCAAACTGAAAACAGAAATGTCACCAGTTCTATCTACCATTTGGAGTGTAAGTCAGTTGGGTTGTCTCCAAGAGCACACCAAGAAATCCAACGCCCAGGTGCCATTGTAACCACAGATCACTCGGGATTCGATCACTGGGATCCTTTGTTGTTTCCCACATGTCCACTTGCAAGGCCGCCTCGAGCTCGGAAACCTCGGCAGAATTTGGATTGTGTGGGCTGCAAAGGGTTAAAAGCTTTTGCCCCAGCCAATAAGAACACCATATTCCCCAACGTGGTTCGTCTTCAGCCTCGCAGGCGATGGTCGTTTTGAAGGTTGAGATGGAAAGAGGAAGAGACTCTCTCAAGGATGAGAAGCCAAGAGGGACAGGAGAAGCCTCTGAAGACCTAAAGGAGGCTGCTGACAATCCTAATAAGCCCTAGTACTTATTATTGCTATCCATAGCCTTGAATATAAGAAGTAATTCCTACACACTAGAACATAAAGTGATGGGTGTTAGTGTCATAGTGGTTTCAATAGTGAGAGAGATGTCCTTCCACTCGGGAGGTCCATGTAAACCTTGTGCAGGGAAGGTTGGTGCCAAACACATCACTTCAGTCCTCGCCACCGCTCCCAGAAATGTTTCCGCATTCACCCTCCTCGGGATCACTGTACGACCGCGCTGCGAGGAGCCCTCTCGGCGCGCGGGGCTGGCTCATGGGTGCGCCGGTTCCTCCCCTTCCTCACCTCCTGCAGGTGCTTCCACTTGTTCTGCAGGGCCCGGACGGAGTTCCGCTTGTGCTTGGCCTGCTTCACCCTCCGCCTCCACGCCTGCTGGCAGACCTCGTCCACCGTCTTCAGGCTGGGGTGGTCCACCAGCTGCAGGAAGTCCCGGTACCACACCTTCTGGTTGGGGAAGGCCGCCTGCGGGCCGCGGTCCGCGGGAGGGTGATGGCCCAGGAGCTCGTCGGCCTGCTCCAGCCCGATCACCTCCAGCGAGATCTGCATGAGGGTCTGGGTGAAGTCGTGCTCCATGGAGTGACAGAAGAACACGCCGGCGTTCTTGCGGTGAATGCTACGGAGCAGCAAACCTCGCTCGGTCTGGATGATGTGCTCGTTCAGTTGGACCTGAGTACAGAAAAACACACAACGTCAATGGAAGATGACATTGAGAGACTTGGAACAAAAAAAGGTATTGATAATTGGTCCGTGTACTGGAATAAAGTGAAACGCTTTATTTGCATGCCAGCAGGACAGATTATTCCATACACGAGTACTCCAAAGTAGTACAAAAGCAATAACGCAGAATATAATGCTCCAGTTACAGAGAAAGTACAGTGCAGGTAGACAATTAAGGTACAAAGGACATGATGAGATAGACAGATTAGCAGTTCATCTTTTATCGTGGAAACGCAGCCTCCCCTCCATGGACTGTCCATGCTTCTTGCTGCCTTGATAAAGCAGCCAGCATAATCAAAGAACCCCTTCCACGCCAGACAACCTCCCTTCTACCCCCCCCTCCCATGGGCCAGAAGATAAAAATACTAAAAGCAGGTGCCACCAGGCTCAAGGGCAGCTTCTGTGCCATTGCTATCAGACTCCTAAATGGACCTTTTGTATGATAAAATGGGCTCTTGATCTGGATTTCACAACCTATCTCGTTAAGGCCTTATTGCCTGCCTGAACGTGGGCAAAGGCAGAGTTAACACACACAAAATGCTGGAGGAACTCAGCAGGTCAGGCAGCTTCTATGGAAGTGATTGAACGGTTGAAGCTTCAGCCCAATGCTGCTGAGTTCCTCCGCATTCCGTGTGTGTTGCTTTGGACTTCCAGCAACTAAAGACTTTTTCGTGTTTATTTTAAAGGAGTAGGTAAATAGTGGCCACACATACAAAATGCTGGAGGAACTCAGCAGGCCAGACAGCGTCTTACAGAAAAGAGCAAACAAATGATGTTTCAGGTCGAGACCTTTCATCAGGACTGGGGGGGAAAAAAGATGAGAAGTCAGAGTCAGAAGGTGGTGGGAGGGGTGGAAGTAGTACAGGGTGATAGGTGAAACCGGGGAAGGGGGAGGGGTGAAGTAAAGAGCTGGGAAGGTGATTGGTGAAAGAGATAAAGGCTGGAGAAGGGGGAATCTGACAGGAGAGGACAGAAGGCCATGGAAGAAAGGGAATGGGGAGGATCACCAGGACGATGATGGGCAGGTAGATTGTTTCACTTTCCCTGTAATTGGGGCTCTTTATTCTACAATTTCTTGTTGCTTTCCCTTGGATTACGGCAAACAAAGTGTTTCACTGTGCCTTGGTACGTGGCGATAATCATCCAATTAATTTATTTATTGCAAAAGGTTTGTTCAATAGTCTTAAAACAGTGCAACAGAAGCCGTCCTTCCGTCTCAAGCTTTTCTCAACACAATCTCAAGCTTCTGTATCTTCTGCCCTGACAGAAAAGGGGGCAGAAGGAGAGTGGGGTCTTTGATCATGCTGGTGCTTTCACGAGGAAATGGGAGGCATAGGCACAGCCAGTGGAGGGGGAGAACGGATGGTTCTTGTGACAGCCTGGGCAGTGTTCACATCTCTCTGCAGTTCAGTCACAGCAATCACTACTGTCACCTGCCGGATGCTCCCGGTTCACCGAAAGTAAAACCAACAGTGTTTTCTAGGCTAAACAAGGTTATTAGCAAACACATGCTGAATGTGATTGTAGGAAATGCATCTGCATGAAGAAGGGACGTTCACAGGTTGGCTATCAGCTGGAGGGCTTCTGAAGAGGCCGGCTCACAGCTCAAGCGTCCTGGGTTCAATCCTTCACCTCTGGTGCTGTCTATGTGGAGTTTGTCTGTAGGTTTTCCTCAAGAATACAGCCCGGATACAGGACCTTTGTTGCAACCAGTCTGTGGCAATCTCAGTGTCTGCCCCGCTCGTCTCAATTTCCTGTGTTCCACCAACATCCCTTTAAGCCCCATCCGTCCATGTACCTATCCAAGGGCTTCTTAAATGTTACTTCCGTACCCGGCTCTACCACTTCCTCTGGCAGTTCATATTACTCAACCTTTCTAATCTTGGCAACATTTTCACAAACCTCCTCTGTAATCTTTCCAGTTTAACCACAATATGAAAGTAATCAAAACTATGCAGAGTACTCCAAGTGTATAAGATAATGAGCAGCATTGATCGTGTGGATAGTCAGAGGCTTTTCCCCAGGGCTGAAATGGCTAACATGAGAGGGCACGGTTTTAAGGTGCTTGGAAGTAGGTACAGAGGAGATGTCAGGGGTAAGTTTTTTATGCAGAGAGTGGTGAGTGCGTGGAATGGGCTGCCGGCGATGGTGATGGAGGCGGATACGATAGGGTCTTTTAAGAGACTCCTGGACAGGTATATGGAGCTCAGAAAAATAAAGTGCTATGGGTAACCCTAGGTAATTTCTACAGTAAGTACATGTTTGGCACAGCATTGTGGGCTGAAGGGCCTGTATTGTGCTGTAGGTTTTCTTTGTTTCTATACAGCATTAATAATAACTTATACAACTGCAACATAATGTCCCAACTCCTAAACAGTGCTCTGAATGATGAAGGCCACTGCGCTAAATGTCTTTTTCACTACCCTGTCAACAAGTGGGGGGATACATCTCTACCAAAGGAGGTGTAAGGCACTCCTTCCCTCCACTAGCCTGCAGGTCACTCTTGGGAAGGGGTAGCACCTGCTTAGCCCCTGATCAGGGTCATGTGAAGCCATGGGAGCAGATGGTGGATGGTTGTATGACCAATTGGTGCATTTCACAAGTCCTCATTATTCAACCACTGACACCAGACAGACAATCTCTGAAGAGTACTGATAATGGCTGTAGTCGACTATCTCGTAAAGAAACTGTCCAGAAGAAGGCAATGGCAAGCCACTTCTGTAGAAAATTTGCAGAGAACAATCATGGTCATGAGAAGACCATGATCACCCATGTGTTACAGATCTACAAGTGATGCCACTTTCAAAGATCTGTCCACTTGTACTCCTCCCTCCCTCTGATTCATTCCACTCCCTAGTGCCCTATCATTCCCGGTATGAGACCTAGACTGGATTAACTTTCCAAAACAGGTGCTCCAGTTTCTTCCCACGTCCCAAAGACACGTGGGTTAATTAGCTGCTGTAAATTGTCCCTTGTGTGTTAAGTGACAGATAAAGGATGTGTGGGAAAATTGAAGTAAAAGTAGTGTGAAATGAGTTTTCCCAACTTTTTTATGCTGTGGGCCCCTCCCATTAACTGAATGGTACTTGGACCCCAGATGTGAATGGTCAACACCAACACTGTGGGCCAGATGACTGGTTTTGTGCTGTGCAACTCCAATGTTACTAGAATAGCACAAAAACATAAATAAGACCAGGATTAGTCACAGAAAATTATCTATCACACTGTGGCTGGAGTACATGTGCTCAAAATCACTGAAAGTTTAACCAAGGGAGAATAAAGTCACAGGGCACAGTATACAAACTCAGACATTTGTATACACAGCTGCATCAAAGAACGATTCCAATTTTGTACGTATCGTTCCATTCTTCCATCCTGCCCTCCCATCAGGAAGCCTCCTATAGAGGGAGCAGGAATCAAGGACTGTAAGATTATATTCGTTAACCCCACCATTACCTCCAGCTTCACCAGAAGTTGACGAGAAGCAAGGCTATTCAAAGTATGGAGAAAACCCATTTTATCCAAATGACCACAGCTGTTAGCAAGTGTCTGTGGCCCATCCTTCATATCCTCCATATCAAAATCCCAGCTTTAATCATAACGGTTAGGAGATCATAAGACATTGGAGCAGAATTAGGCCATTTGGCCCATCAAGCCTGTTTCGCTTTTCGATCATGGTTTTATTATCCCTCACCACTCCATTCCCCTGCCTTCTCCATGTAACCTTTGATGCTCTTACTAATCAAAAACCTATCAACCTCTGCTTAAAACATACCCAATCTTGGCCTGCACTTTGCTAGAGTGGAGAAAACAGGCGTGAGGCTGCTTGTGTACAAGAAGACTCTGCAAACACTGATGTGACAGTGACCAGGTTACCCAGTTGAGTGTTGTTGGGCAAGAGGTTCATGTTGACCAGGATCTGAAGGGGACTGCCTAGTCTCAGGCAGTGGAACTCTGGAACACAGTGCCCGAGCATGAAAGCTGCTGAGAAGGCTG
Source organism: Hemitrygon akajei (assembly GCF_048418815.1). Taxonomy (NCBI): domain Eukaryota; kingdom Metazoa; phylum Chordata; class Chondrichthyes; order Myliobatiformes; family Dasyatidae; genus Hemitrygon; species Hemitrygon akajei. The sequence goes on from NC_133142.1 coordinate 10,815,364, forward strand.
AGAAGGCAAATATCCTCACAACTTTTAAGAAGCCTCTGGGTGAGAACTTGAAATGCCAATGCACAGTAGGCTAAGGACCAAGTGATGGTCTTTAGGTTCAGTATAGATAGGTGCTTGATACTTGGCAGTGAAAATAGTGGGATGATGTGTCTTTTTCTGTGCAGAAACAAGGACATAATGTCGAGGCTTTATAAAGCACAGGTGAGGCCTCACTCGGAGTATCGCGAGCTACTCACCCTCATTCAGAAGAATGAGGTGTGACCTCATTGAAACCTATTGAATGTTGAAAGACCTCGATAGAGTGAATGTGGAGAGGATGTTTCCTATGGTGAGGGTGGCAAGACTAGAAGGCACAGCCTCAGAATAGAGCGGCATCCTTTTAGAATGGAGATGAGGAGAAATTTCTTTAGCTAGAGTCTGTGGAATTCATCACCACACATGGCTGTGGAGGCCATGTCATTGGGTATATTTAAGGCAGAGGTTGACAGGTTCTTGATTAGTCAGGGCATGAAGGGATGCGGAATGCAGGGTATTAGGGCTAAGAGGGAAAATTGATCAGCCATGATGAACTCCAGGAGTTCGGCTGAATGAGTAAAAGGGAACGTTAAAGTTGGGAGGCTTAGGTAATGGAGGGAGGAAGGAGCATTAGTCAGAAATGTAGAGAGATTAGACACACACACACACACACACACACAAAATGCCGGAGGAACTCAGGGTTAGAGGACTGTGTCTGTGAGTAGGTGGGAAGGAGGAAAGAAGCTCCTTTTGCTGTTATTTGGTTGCTTGTTGTGTTCTGTGTTGTTCTGCTGAGCATCGTTGGAGCTGGAATGTGGAGCAACACCTGCAGGTTGCCCCCTAGGTGTGATAGTTGTTAATGCAAATGATGCATCTCACTCTGAGCTTTGATGTACATGTGATAAATAAATCTGAATCAGGTCATTATTATTAACGTGTGCCGTGTCGTGTGACATGTGTGATCGTGGCCTCTGACCATAATTGCTCTTGGCAAATTTTTCTCAGAAGCGGGTTGCCACTGCTTTCTTCAGGACAGTGTCTTTACAAGACGGGCGACCCCAGCCGTTATCAGCACTCTTCAGATATTGTCTGCCTGGCATCATTGGTCACGTAACCAGGATTTGTGATGTGCATCAGCTGCTCATATGACCATTCAGCACCCTCTCCCATGGTAACATGTGACCCTGATCAGGGGGTGCAGAGGGGCTAAGCAGGTGCTACGCCTTACCCAAAGGTGATCTGCAGGATAGCAGAGGGAAGGAGCGCATTATACCTCCTTTGGTAGAGATGTATCTCCACCCCGCCAACAAATCGGGTCAGGCAGCATCTATGAACCATTTGAAATTTCAGACTGGAAAGGAAGGGAATAGAAGCCAGAATAAGATGGAGTGTGGGGGGTGGGGGGGGGGGGAAGGAGTACAAGCTGGCAGGTGATAAATAAGACCAAGTTAGTGAGAAGGTGGGTGGGAGAGGGAGGAGGAATGAAATGAGAAGATGGGAGGGGATAGGTGGAAGAGGTATATGGCTGAAGAAGAAGGAATCCGATCAGTCAGTGGACCATAGGATAAAGGGAAGGAGGTGGGAACCAGAGGGAGGAGATGAGCAGGTCTTGAGTGTGAGGAGGAGAAGAGGAGTGAGAGAGTAACTGAAATGGGAGAATTAAGAGGGGGGTGGGGAACAGAGGGAAGATGTTACAGAGGAAATCAATGTTGATGCCATTAGATTGCAGACGGCCCAGATGGAATATAAGGTGTTGCTCCTCATTTAGCCTCATTGTAGCAGTAGTCAAAGCCATGGACAGACATGTCAGTGTAGGAATGGGAGATGAGGCAATGGTGGAGAAGGGAAGGGGACGACAGTGGAATGCCAGTCAACACACAGCACATGTCAATGGGCAGGAGAGATGAGCAGGTGTAAGGCATAAGTAACTGATTGAGGCTTAAGGAGTGAAAGGTAAATGAAGGTCCTCTGGTCCTGTTCATTAAACAGTGGGAACTTTTTGATGCTCGACAGGGTGCAGAAAAGTAAAGGTATGAAACTCGAAATCCAGTAAAGCTGGCGTCCACACACCAACAGATGAAGTCTTTCGCTATTCTCAATGAAAATCCATAGAATTCTGCCTACCTCATCTTTGGGACCACCGGGCCGTTTCTGGAAGGTCCAGGTGACTTGGGCCTGCAGGGATTTGGGGATGCACTCCAAGAACGAGCTGCTGCCTTCCACTCCGTACAACTTCTTCTCTATCACCCTGTGCCGATGGCGATCTGTGAAAGAAATTGTCGAGTGTCACCACACTGCAATCAAACAGCATCATAGAATTTGTGGCTGTGGGCATAGGTTAAGTAGAATTTGTGGAAAAACTATACATAAAAGAAGATTGGCATTCAACCAAATTGTCCAAATAAATAAAATACATATAAATACTGAGAACGTAAGTTATAGAGCTTTGAAAGTGAGTCTGTAGGTTGTGGAATCAGTTCAGTGTTAAGGTGAGTGAAGTTTTCCACACTGATTCAGAAGAACTGATGGTTGTAAGGTAATAACTGTTCTTGAATGAGGTGGTGAGGGACCTAAGGCTCCTGTGCCTCCTGTCCTATGGCAGTAGTGAGAAGAGAGCATGACCTGGGTGGTGGGGTCCTCGATGATGGATGCTTCTTTCTTGTGGTGGTACCCCTTGCAAATGTGCTCAGTGGAGGGGAGGGCTTTGCCTGTGATGGGTTTGGCCGATCTATCGGGCCAGATTGAAAGGGTCAGGATGTCGGCACCAGAGGTGAGGGACAGGCCAGTGTTCATCCTGTTGCTCCATGAGGTTTCCCACTCAGGATCAACAGTTATTCTTATAATTACTTGTCTCCGCGCTGACCTGAGGCTGTGGCCTGCAAGTAATGGGCTCCTGAATTGGCTGCAGCGATGACTGGCTTCACGGCTGTGGGCTCACTTTGTGACCTTCAGTTCTGAATATTGTTTGCTTACTTTTAATTTTTTGCACAATATGTTCTTTTCTGCACATTGGGTGTCTGACATTCTTTTTTTAAAAATGAGTTTTATTGGGTTTCTTTGTTTTGTGGCTGCCTGTAAGGAAATGAATCTCAAAGGTGTATATAGTAGACACTTTGATAATAAGTGTACTTTGAACCTTAGAATCTTTATCCTTAGCATTGTTAAGTTTAGTGTTCTTGGTTGTGGAGTGGAAACATTTGAGCTCACACAGAAGGGTATAGCTAACTGACCCACAGTGGACAAGCAGGTCAGGTTCGTTCCCAATAGATAAAGGCATAGTCCCCACATAATGGATATCCTGAATTCCAGTCAGGAACAAGACAGAACACACTTCTCATCGTACCTCCAGAACACAAAGTGTTGGGATCTCCGTTCCTCACATCTTGCCGCCGGAACCTCCTAGGAAGAAACACAGACGTAAGGTGATCCCGTAGAAAAGCCTCAGATAATTATGTCAGGATTATCCTTAAATGAGATGAATGGTCCCAAGGCCAGTAGAGTGGACAGTATTCCCACAGAAAGTTTCCACAACCAGTAGGTGAGCCTTTACTCTGGATTTTGAGGACCTCTGTCCTTTCAAATTGCCATAGGGTTCAACATATCTACCTCTCCCACACAATGTCTTGGTTTACTGTCTTATCCGATGACAGAGTTCATTCCCTGGAGCGTAGGAGAATGAGGGGAGATTTGATAGAGGTGCAAGACATTAGGAAAGGTATAAACGCAGGCAGGCTTTTTCCACTGAGGTTAGGTGAGACTAGAACTAGAGGTCATAGGTGAAGGGTGAAAGGAGAAATATTTAAGGGAAACTGAGGAGGGAACTTCTTCACTCAGAGGGTGGTGAGAGTGTGGAAGGAGCTGCCAGCAGGAGTGGCGGTAATGGGTTTGATTTCAACATTTAAGAAAATTTGAGGAAGCACATAGATGGGAGGGGAATGGAGGGCGATGCGCCAGGTGCAGGTCGATGGGACCAGGCAGAGAAATAGTTCAGCCTGGACTAGATGAGCTGAAGGGACTGTTTCAGTGCTATGACCCCAGCAACTGTGTAATACACCTGTATATGTAATCAGCTCTAAGGATACATGACATGAAAGCCTGTTTATGCCAGTAACCTGGCCTCTTCGTTCCTTCACTCCCATCATAAATCTGGATCTGGTTCCTATCGCATGAGCTGGTCTCTGACTTGAGGAAGTGCACGTGCTCCTGTTTACATCAACAATGCGGAGGTCAAGAGTGTGGTAAGGCATAGATGGGATATATGGTTAACATCTTTTTCTCATCAGGGCAGGAATGCCAAATGCGAGTGGACATGCAGTTCAGTTGCTGGGGGGTGGTGGGGGGCAAGAGTTAAGCTTAAGAGAAATGTGGGGCCATGTTTATTTTACACATAGAGTAGAAGGGGCTTGGAATGGGCTACCGAGGGAGTAGCAGTGGAAGCAGACATGATTACGAAGGGATGTGGATCGTGTACAGGCAGAAGTGATTTAGTTTTGTTCAGTATCGTGTGGGTGGTAAGGTCTCTTTCTCTGCTGTACTTCTCCATGTTCACCTCCCACCTTCAACAAGCTAATGTAATATTGAAATCTACAGCACTGGGAACTGATTTCTCTGCATCAGTTGCCTATCTGTGATATTGGCTCAGCTTGTTCGCTTTCTCCTCAGCCTTTTTCCTTTGTTTTCTCTCTGAAAGAGGGATACTAGTGCAGACGGCCCTGCTGAGCATGCTCCCTGCTCCATGTCGCACTCCCCGTCTCCTCATTATTCTGGTTATTCTTCTTCTCCACTCAGGGTGTCGACTTGGAACTTTGACTGACACGCACGCGCACACACACACACACACACACACACACACAGACGCACGCATGCACCCACGCGCACACACACACACATCTCAATCTGCTGAATTCCCCAACTCCAGATTTCAGTAGGCTCTTGCGATGCCAGACATTTCCTGCATTACTTTGCCATTGTTCTCACTCTCTGACTGCTCCTACTGACCAGATAACCCCGACCTCGTGGTCAGCCCACTGTCCCTTAAAGTTTTTATAACCAAGGGTGGAAGTCGGGTTCGAGCTTCCACTACCTATCAAATGCTCCCGATGATGTGTGTCTCAAATAGCCCCTGACAACCAATTCCAGCTCCTGGCCTTCACGTGTGGCTCAGCTACTAAGTCTAGTGGAACTGTTTCTACTGAGAGGCGAAGGGGCACCAGAGAGTTACTGCCATCTTAAAACCAGTCGCTTTGGGCAGATGGGGCCTGTCAGCCAGGCTTGAGAAGGAAACCTCTGATCTCAAATCTCCACTGCTTTGCGCCTATACCCACTGATGGGGAAGGCTTGGGGAGTGAACTATGAGGAAAAATCCGGAGCTGGAGTCCCGAAGGCAGTCCTACGCTGATTTAACGCTAACTGCGATGCTGCTGGTGCCAAACTGTATCGGTCTCTGCCGTTCCTTTGGATTCATCAGATGCGTTGGGTGGTGTGGGGGGAGAAGCCTATTGCATAGGCAACTGCTTGTTCTCCATATTTTACTGCTCTGGCTTCCCTAACACATTGACAGCTAGGACACAACATCTGTGGTCAAGAGCCTGCTAATTAAATTTGCTGATGACACTACACTGATTGGCCTTGTCTCAAACAATAACGAGGTGGCCTACAGGAAAGAAGTCATCTCTCTGACACAGTGGTGTCAAGAAAACAACCTCTCCCTCAAAGTTGCAAAGACAAAGCAGCTGGTTGTGGCTTAAAAGAGGAATGGAGACAGGCTAACCCCCTAATGACATCAATGGATCTGGGGTTGAGAGGGTAAACGGCTTCAAGTTCCTCGTCATCCACATTACTGAGGACCTCGTGGTCTGTACACACCAGCTATGTGGTGAAAAAAGCACAACAGTGCCTTTTTCACCTCAGGTGGTTGAGGAAGTTTGGTATGGACCCCCAAATCCTAAGAATTTTCTACAGGGGCAGAATTGAGAGCATCCTGACTGGCTGCATCACTGCCTGGAATGGGAACTGTACCTCTCTTAACCGCAGGACTCTGCAGAGTGTGGTGCGGACAGCCCAGCACATCGTAGATGTGAACTTCCCATGATTCAGGACGTTTACAAGCATAGGTGTGTAAAAAGGGCCCGTAGGATCATTGGGGTCCCAAACCATCCCAACCACAATCTATTCCAGCTGCTACCATCCGGGAAACGGTACCACAGCATAAATGTCAGGATCAACAGGCTCTGGGACAGCTTCTTCCACCAGGCCATCAGACTGATAAACTCACGCTGACTTGAGTATACTCTATACTGCATTGACTGTTCTATTTATTATAAATTACTATGAATACACATTGCACATTCAGATGTAGACATAACATAGATTTTTATTCCTCGTGTATGGGAAGGACTTAAGAAATAAAGTCAATTCAATTCATAGTTACCCCAGTTTTACCCTATCAGATACGTCCCTTATCCCCAACATGCCTAAAGCTTAACCCTTCCTTTTCTGAAGAGGGGTCTTTGATCTGAAAGGTTCCCTCTGAAAAACTGGGGTGACATGGTAGTGTGATGGTTAGCAAAATGCTTTAAGTGTCAGCGATCAGGACTCAAGTCCTGCCACTGTCTGTAAGTTCACCCCGGTGACCGCTTGGGTTTCCTCTGGGTGCTCCAGTTTCCCCCCACATTCCAAAAGGCATTCACTTACTAAGTGATGGGCATGTTATGTTGGCACCAGAAACATGCCAGTTCTAGCAAGCTGGCTTCTAGCACATGCTCAGACTGTGTTGGTCATTGTCACAAATCACACTTTTCACTGTTTGTTCCTATGTATATGTGACATATTAAATTAATCTTTTAAAAAAAAATTCCCCCCTCCTCCACCATCCCTACACCTTAACCCTTCCCTGCCTCACAAAGGGCCTTTGACCTGAAGCATTGACACCTTTTCTTCTCTCACAGACGCAGCGCCACCTACTGGGAATTCGCAGTGGTTACTGATCGTACTTTAGTTACCTCTTGGTGTTTGACAGGTATCTGGTGCATGTGTTTCCGTCCCAGGCACAGTAGGGATCTCGGGCCAGGCAGCACTCAGCACACGCCTTTCCATAGATGCTGCAGCGTTGCAGAGGCAGCTGGGAGATTGCTGAATCGGAGCCAATGTACAGCTGTTGCTGTTTAAAGACAAAACAACAAAGAGAGACATCTGTAAAGATTAGCGACGGGGGTTACAAATACCCACAGTTTGGATCCTCTCATAACGTTCTCATGGAAAGAGAACACCAGTGGATCAAACTATCACTGCAGTGCTTTCAAAGGACCATCAGCTGCTGTTGACTTTCGGTTATCCTGTACAATTATTCCGATCCTGGGAAATATCAGATTTTATGTAGACAGCATGCAAGAATTCCAAGGGTGCCCAATTCTTTGAGCAGCACACACAAAATGCTGGAGGAACTCAGTAAATCCATGGGGAGGGGAATAAACAGTCAAAGTTTTGGGCCAAGATCTTGGCGCCACAAGTCTTGTGCCTTGCATTGAGATGAATGGATGGTGCAGGAGAGCAGGGTGCATCGGGGTTGACGAGAGAAGGAAAAGAAAAAAGTGCAAAGGTTCAGTCTGTAATTTCTAAGTACCTGTCGATAGAGACTGAGAATGGGAAAATTTCACGTTACAAAAATGGAAGCATGGTTTTATCTGGTAACTCACAAACATGAGAAAATCTGCAGAAGCAGATTGGAGAAATCTTGGAGAACACACACACACACACACACACACACACAAAATGCTGGAGGAATGTGGCAGGTCAGGCAATATCTATGGAAAAGAGTGAACAGTTGATGTTTCAGGCCGAGACCTTCCTGAAAATTAGTAGTCACCTGGGCAAGTTTTGTTTGGTTAGACAAAGCCAGAGGGGATTTGTTGGAGACAAACTGCATCTAGCTAAGTTTGATGACTTAACACCAATGCCTTGTGGCGCTCCACTCTCACCATTCCCAACATCCTTTGCTCTCGCCAGATTTACAAACTCGCTCTCTGCTCCACATTGACAAATACTGTACTGTTGGAAAAGTTTTGGGCACCCTAGAGATAGATATATATGTCTAAGACATTTACATAATACCGTATCTTAAAACTTAAGGAGTTATCATCACTGATCCTTAACTGCTCACCCACTGAGAGGTGGGTCACCTGGCCGGGTTCATTACCCAAAGAGAGAGTAAGTTAAGAGAGATTTTCCATTGGTGGAGAGGCCAATATCAGGAGAAGCAAAGCTATAGTGAATGGTAAAAGAACCAAGAGTGACACACGGGAGAGTATGGTGGCTCAGTGAGTGTTCAGGTCTGGAAAGCCTTACGGGGATAACAGAGGAGGCAGATCCAACTGCAGAGTTCAAAAAGAAGCTCAGTTAAGTACAGGTATCTAGAGGGAAGAAGTTTCAGGTACGGGGAAGGGAGCTGAAGAATGGAAACCAGATGTATTGCTCTTCAAGCAGGAAAGGGACACAAGGATGCAATGGTGAGCCAGAATCAATGCCGAGACAGCAACAATAAAAGCTCTAAACACAAAAGAGATTCTGCAGATGCTGGAAATCTACAGTAATGCACATTAAATGCTGGAGGAACTGAGCAGGTCAGGCAGCATCTATAGAATGAAGTAAAGAGTCGACAAGGTCTGAAACATCAACTCCTTATTACTTTGCATAGATGCTGCTCAACCAGCTGAGCTCCTCCGGCAAATTGGATGTGTTACTCTGAATTTCCCAGATCTGTAGAATCTTGTGAATAGATCACAATCAAGTTCACCATCAGTGACATATGTCGTAAGATTTGTTGTCTTGTGGTAGCAATATTGTACAAGATATCCCCTCTTGAGTCCTGATGAAGGTCCCTTTACATAGCTGCTGCCTGACTTGCTGAGTTCCTCCAGCATTGTGTATGCGCTTGTAACAAATAACACATAACAACAGGGTGGCAGGGTGGAGGTGTAAGGTGTAAGGCCTTTCCTTCACTAACCTGCAGGTCGCTCTTGGGCAAGGTGTAGCACCTGCTGAGCCTCCCCAATCAGGGTCACGTGAACACATAGGAGCAAGTGGTGGATGGTTGTCTGATAAAACCCGGTTATGCAACCACTGGCATTAGGCATGTCAGAAGTATTGATAACGGCTGGGGTAACCCGTCTTTTAAAGAAGACGTTGACCAGAAGAAGGCAATGGCAAAGCACTTCTGTAGAAAAATCTGCCAAGTACAATCACGGTCAAAAGACCATGATCACACGCATCATACAACATGGCACAAAACGAGTGAACGAAGTACCCACAAAAAGCCAGTAAGCACACTCCTCAAACTTACAAAGGACAGGAAGTTTCAAACACTGCCATTTTCAAAGTATTCAGAACTTCAACAAAGGTTAGAGTCACAGAATTAACAATGCATAAACAGCGAGGGAAAACCCATCCCCCCCACTCGTCCACCAGCAGTGAAACCAACAGGACTTCCAAGCATTCGGTCCTAATCTTCTTGTAGTGTGGGCTTGCATTCCACTTACCGTTTAAATTCTGGTTTGTTCCTGTAAAAATCCCCCGTAATAATGGAACATAACAAGAAGCTGCTTACAAACTCATTAGTCAAATTAACGAGCAAAACCTTGAGCAATTTGTCTTCAGTTTTCACAGCTGCACATTAATAGTTGGGCTTAGAGTGCCCAACAGATGTGACCACACGATTAATGTACAAACCACTGTCTTCTCTTTCAATATTATAGATTCAAATTTTACCCATTGATAGAATTTCCATGCTTCATGCCACTTAATCTTTTCAACATATAGCATGTTAGATTTTCTTTTAAGTATTGCATTCACATTTTTACCACAGTAAACTGTCACAATGCAATCCAGAGTTAGTAATTAAAAGATCACTTTGAAAAACACTCGCCAGTTGCTACAGATGTATCGTGTAGAGCATTCTAACTGGCTGCATCACCGAGTGGCATTGGGGAGGGGTGCACATGCACAGGGTTGAAATATGCTGGAGAAAGTTGTAAGATCAGTCAGCTCCATTATGAGCACTAGCCTCCGTAGTATCTAGGATAGATGTCTCAAAAAGATGGCATCCATCATTAAGGACCCCCATCACCTAGGTCATGCCCTCTTCTCATTGCTACCATCAGGGAGGAGGTACAGGAGCCTGAAGGCACACACTCAGCGATTCAGGACCAACTTCTTCCCCTCTGCCATATGGTTTCTGAATGGACATTGAACCCATGAAAACTACCTCACTATTTTTTAAAAATTTCCTCTTTTTTTGCACTACTGCTTAATTTAACTATTATATACTGTACATATACTTACAGTAATTCACAGCTCTTTTTCTATTATGTATTGCATTGTACTACTGCTGCAAGGTTAACAAATTTCATGACGCACGCCGATGATATTAAACCTGATTCTGAAAATTCATAAACTTCCCCAATTCCTTGCCCTAACGCCCTTTACAGTAACTTTATAAATCCTAAATCCATCTAAACCTGCTTCCAGGTTCTCCCACATGGAAAAGGCAAGAGAAAAATCCTTGGAAATTCCCTTGGTGAAATATCTTGGCCTGGTCCCAATGTCCACCCTGACCAGTCCATCTCATTTCCCAGGACTCAATCCTAGGCCCTCTTGGCCTAAGCAGTTAATGTGCCCATGTAAACAATGCTGTCATTGACCTGGCATCAAACAGGAAGGCATTCTCAGGGTGAATCAACATAACAGATTCTGCAGATGCTGGGAATCTAGAGCAATACACACAAATGCTGGAGAAACCTAGCAGATCAGGCAGCATCTACAGAGGGGAATAAACAGTTGCCATTTTGGGCCAAGGCCCTTCAGCAGACTGGGTACGAAGGAAGAAGAAGTCAGAATAAGGTGGAGGGAGAGTAAGTAACCAAATATGGAAGGAGATAGATCGGTGAGGCCGGGTAAGTGGGAAGGTGGGGGAGGGGGAATGATGTTAGAAGCTGGGAGGTGACAGGTGGAAGAGTTGAATGACTTCAGACCTGTTGCCTTGACGTCGCACGTGATGAAGACCATGGAGCGGCTGATAATACAGAATCTGAGGCCACAAACCAGGCACGCCCAGGATCCTCTTCAGTTTGCGTATAAGGAGAAGGTGGGAGTGGAGGATGCTATCACGTATTTGCTGCACAAATCACTCTCTCACCTAGATGGGGTCAGTTGTGCTGTGAGGATTACATTCCTTGACTTCTCTAGTGCCTTTAACACCATCCAGCCCAAGATCTTAAGGCACAAACTAACGGAGATGGGAGTAGACTCTCACATGGTGGATTGGATAGTGGACTACTTGACAGATAGACCTCAGTATGTGCGGTTGGGAGACTGTAGATAGATAGATAGATAGATACTTTATTCATCCCCATGGGGAAATTCAACTTTTTTTTCCAATGACCCATACACTTGTTGTAGCAAACTAACTACATACAATACTTAACTCAGTAAAAAATATGATATGCATCTAAATCACTATCTCAAAAAGCATTAATAATAGCTTTTAAAAAGTTCTTAAGTCCTGGCGGTTGAATTGTAAAGCCTAATGGCATTGGGGAGTATTGACCTCTTCATCCTGTCTGAGGAGCATTGCATCAATAGTAACCTGTCACTGAAACTGCTTCTCTGTCTCTGGATGGTGCTATGTAGAGGATGTTCAGAGTTTTCCATAATTGACCGTAGCCTACTCAGCACCCTTCGCTCAGCTACCGATGTTAAACTCTCCAGTACTTTGCCCACGACAGAGCCCGCCTTCCTTACCAGCTTATTAAGACGTGAGGCGTCCCTCTTCTTAATGCTTCCTCCCCAACATGCCACCACAAAGAAGAGGGCGCTCTCCACAACTGACCTATAGAACATCTTCAGCATCTCACTACAGACATTGAATGACACCAACCTTCTAAGGAAGTACAGTCGACTCTGTGCCTTCCTGCACAAGGCATCTGTGTTGGCAGTCCAGTCTAGCTTCTCGTCTAACAGTACTCCCAGATACTTGTAGGTCTTAACCTGCTCCACACATTCTCCATTAATGATCACTGGCTCCATATGAGGCCTAGATCTCCTAAAGTCCACCACCATCTGTAGGTCTGACACGGTGGTCAGCAGCACAGGAGCGCCGCAGGGAACCGTACTCTCTCCGGTCCTGTTCACCCTGTACACATCAGACTTCCAATATAACTCGGAGTCCTGCCATGTGCAGAAGTTCGCTGATGACACGGCCATAGTGGGGTGTGTCAGGAATGGACAGGAGGAGGAGTATAGGAAACTGATACAGGACTTTGTGATATGGTGCAACTCAAACTACCTGCGTCTCAATATCACCAAGACCAAGGAGATGGTGGTGGACTTTAGGAGATCTAGGCCTCATATGGAGCCAGTGATCATTAATGGAGAATGTGTGGAGCAGGTTAAGACCTACAAGTATCTGGGAGTACAGTTAGACGAGAAGCTAGACTGGACTGCCAACACAGATGCCTTGTGCAGGAAGGCACAGAGTCGACTGTACTTCCTTAGAAGGTTGGCGTCATTCAATGTCTGTAGTGAGATGCTGAAGATGTTCTATAGGTCAGTTGTGGAGAGCGCCCTCTTCTTTGTGGTGGCGTGTTGGGGAGGAAGCATTAAGAAGAGGGACGCCTCACGTCTTAATAAGCTGGTAAGGAAGGCGGGCTCTGTCGTGGGCAAAGTACTGGAGAGTTTAACATCGGTAGCTGAGCGAAGGGCGCTGAGTAGGCTACGGTCAATTATGGAAAACTCTGAACATCCTCTACATAGCACCATCCAGAGACAGAGAAGCAGTTTCAGCGACAGGTTACTATTGATGCAATGCTCCTCAGACAGGATGAAGAGGTCAATACTCCCCAATGCCATTAGGCTTTACAATTCAACCGCCAGGACTTAAGAACTTTTTAAAAGCTATTATTAATGCTTTTTGAGATAGTGATTTAGATGCATATCATATTTTTTACTGAGTTAAGTATTGTATGTAATTAGTTTTGCTACAACAAGTGTATGGGACATTGGAAAAAAAGTTGAATTTCCCCATGGGGATGAATAAAGTATCTATCTATCTATCGAGATAAAGGGCTTAAGAAGAAGGAATCTGACAGGAGAGCAGAGTGGGCCATGGGAGAAAGGGAAGGAGGGCACCAGAGGGAGGTGATGGGCAGGTGAGGAGAAGAGGCAAGAGGGCAGAGAGGGGAACAGAAGAAGAGAGAAGGGGGAGGGAAAGAAAATTACCAGAAGGAGAAATCAATGTTCATGCCATTAGGTTGGAGGTTACCTAGACGGAATATGAGGTGTTGCTCCTCTAGCCCGAGTGGCCTCATCATGGCAAAAGAGGAGGCCATGGACCAACATGACCGAACGGGAATGGGAAGTAGAATTAAACTGGGAGACCACTGGGACAGACATCAGTCTCTGTGGTTCTCTGCCTCTTTCAAGCCAGACAAAATGGCTTCCCAGAACACACACTGTAACCTCAGAGGATCAGAAATGTGATGACAAAGTCCAGATCTGAAAACACGAAGTTTGCTAAGATGTTGGACTCACCCTTTTTGACGAGAGCTCCATATTAGTGATCGGCGCGGAGTCCTGAAATAAAGGAGACCAGTTCAATCAGTGGATGGGAAACAAATAAAACTGCAGATGCTGGAACCAGAAACAAAACAAAACAGAAAGACTGGAAGAATTCAGCCAGTCAAAGCCACCTCTGTGGGAAGGGAAACCAATTAACATTTCAGGTCAATGGACCCTTTGCCAGTTCTGAGGCGAGGTCCCTGATCTGAAATGTTTAGTTAACAGATGCTGAGTTCTTCCAGAATCTTCTCTTTTCAGTTCAAGTTCAGCCAGTCCTTCAGCAGTAACACGTTTTGAATGAGATGCATTTTGGAGCAATGCCTTCACTGCTCCCTGCCCACTCTATTGGGCAGCACGGTAGCGTAATGCTTTTAGCATAAGATTTGGGTTTGCTTCCTGCCGCTCTGTGAGGTTGTTCCCCCGTGACCACGTGAGTTTCCTACCAGTGCTCTGATTTCCTCCCACATCTAAAGATACATGATTAGGGTTAGTGAAGTTGTGATAGGCTACACTGGCACCAGAAGTATGGTGTCATTTGCGAGCTGCTTAGCGCAATCCTGGCAGATATAATTTGACACCAATGGCGCAGTCTGCTGTACGTTATGATGTACACGTGGCAAGTAAAGCTAATCTTTTTTAAAAAATCTTTATTGTGCATCAGGAGTCAGTCCATCTTCTGATGTCAAAACCAATTATTTCTGAACTTCTCCCTAAAGTAAACCCCAACAGTTTGAACAATCCAGTTGTGTAGAAAGGTGGATAGAAATTCCAATTAGGTGTTGAGAAGTCAGATCCTGTGTGCAAACCTTCTTTGGGTGCATAGACAGCCATTATGTAAACATCACGTATATTACTATTGGGAATTTAATAACAGCCTGTGTAGTGCTAAACTTTAAGGACAAAAATGACATAATGTGGCAGGACTTACATAAAGTCTCATGCATATCAATGCTGTAAAGATTTTGCTTTGATCGCTGGTTAAGCAGCTCCACGGTTAAGCTGACTGTCAAAACTGATAAATGATCTTAGTGTTTGTAAAGGTCAGAAATATTGCAAGTGATGGGCTGAATGGCCTCCTGGTGAATTCTGTCATTCAATGATTCGATGGGGGGAAGAAAAGTTCTGTTTCCATCCTTGTCCAACTCACCTTGAAAACTTGCATTTCTTCGAGGACTAACTCTTCCATGTTCTGCCAGCTTTCTTTTGGCACGGAGATCACTTTCAACACTGTCCCGATATCTGTAAGTTCAAAGGAAAAGAGCAGCTCTGACACAGGGGCACTGTTTCCACAAGCTGAGGTCCCTCAAACCAAGGGCTTAAAGCCACAGAATAATGAGTCATCCATAAAGAATGGAAATAAACCTTTGGAATTCCCTTCCCTGGACTCCTCAAGTTCATTCATTTAGATAGAACGTAGAGCATTCCTGTACAGTACAGGTCCTTCAGCCCACGATGTTGTGCCAACCTTTTAACTTTTAAGATCAATCTAACCTTTTCCATCCATATAGCCCTCCATTTAAATATCATCCATGTGTCTATTGAAGAGTTTCTTAATTACTCCTGATGTATCTGCCTCTACCATCACTCTTGGCAGGGCATTCATACACCCACCACTCTTTGGGTAAAATACTTACCTCTGGCATTGCCTCTATACTTTACTCCAATTAGCTTAAAATTATGCAACACACACAAAATGCTGGAGGAACTCAGCAGGCCAGGCAGTGTCTACAGAAAAAAATACAGTCAACGTTTCGGGCCGAAACAGCATTCTGTGTGTGTTGCTCAAATTTCCAGCATCTGCAGATTTTCCCTTGTTTAAAATTATGCCCCTTGTATTAGCCATTTCCACCCAGGGAAAATGTTTCTGGCTATCTACTCTATCTATCCCTCTTATCAGCTTGTACACCTCTATCAAGTCAATAGATTGCTGGATAAGAAAGTCATAGACTTAAAGAGTTACACAGCCACAAAGCAGGCCTTTTGGCTCAACTCATCACTGCTGAACAAGATGTCTATCCTAGCTAGTGCCACTTCCCTGCATTTGGTTGATATCACTCTAACCTTCCTATCCATGTGCCTGTCCAAATGCTTTTTAAATATTGTAAGTGAACCTCTCTCTACAGCTTGTCCCACATACCACTCTATAAAAAACTTGCCTTCCAGGTCCCCTTTTAAATTTATCACCCTCCTCTAAAATCTATGCCCCTTTGTACTGGGAGGAAAATTGACCATCCACCTCATCTCCACCCATCACTGTTTTATGTACCTAAATAAGAAGGCAGACTCCATCGTTAAGGACCTTCACCATCTAGGTCATGCCTTCTTCTCATTAAGGAGGAGGTACAGGAGCCTGAAGTTAAGTTATAGGCTCAGCAGGCCAGTGCTTATGCTGGTTTCCGTGGTGTGAAGCGACTGAGAGTACGAGACTCCCACCCCCCCCCCCCCCCCCAGATAGGACGCCAGTCTACTGCAAGGTTAACCCCCAGCATTTTGCCGGTACCCATTTTCAGCTGGGTGGACTGGAGCAGTGTGGTAAGGACACAATACGCTGCCCCGGCTGGGGCTCGAACTCATGACCTTCAAATTGCTAGTCCAACACCTTAACCACTGGGCCACGCTTCTTCCCTTCCATTTATAAATGGTCCATAAACTCATGAACATACCTTGCTTTACCACTTTTGCACTGTTTATTTATTTGTTTGTTTATTATAACTTATAGTCACTTGTTATGCCTACATTGTACTGCTGCCACAAAACAACACATTTCATGCCTGCACAAAAGATTCTGCAGATGCTGTCAATCTTGAGCGACACATAAAAAGTGCTGGAGGAACTTAGCAATTAGCCAATAGTTATAGTGGGGGAATAAACAGTCCCCTCCGTAGGAGAGGCATCCAAGGGGACCACAACCTTGTAGGATTTGGAGGCTTGCGTGCCTCAATGACCCGGAGAGCTATGTTGGCTGGAGTCAGGCCCACGTGCTTTGACATGCCAAACAGGTCAAAGGGTAAAGGCCAGACTAAGTGTGGTCCGTTGGTCCTCCAGGTGTGGGGGTTCAGCTCAGGGCTAACAACAAAAAAAGCAGTTATAGAAAGAACAATGAAGAATCCGATATCTGTGTGTGATGGTATTCCTGAGGCTTCACTCAGGATTTGCATGGCTGGCAGTGGCATGATGAGTACTGCCCACATTTGTTTTTGGCACGTACGAACCATGTACAACACTGGCAGGTAGCACAGGACCTGGAGACCTTCATTGTTGTCCTAAATGCCAGTGGTGTAGGCAGTAACTAATCATAGGGGAGGAGTGTTTACTCCCCTCCATAAATTTCATGACTTACTGTATGTCAGGCACAATAAACCTGATTCTGGTTCTGAGGTAATTTTTTTATTAATCAAGACACAAGGGGGCAGTGCAGGAAAAAAGGCCCTGAAGTGGAAGTCCAGCCATCATCTTTGATGAAAGCCGGAACAGGATCGAGCGGCCTAAAGACCGACTCCTGCTTCTAATGAGGGGAGGCACCAGTGTCTTGACCGCACTCAGTGCACAAAAGAAGTCAGGAGGCACTTTCAGAAAAAAAAGTACCTGTGCCGATAAACATGACGTCATAGCGACCATCTCCTGCATCCACTCTGTCCACCACGATCTGCATGAAACTGTAGTCAACGTTGGTCTTGGTGAGGATTGGCCGGTGGTTGATGGGGTAAATCGGATTGTACATCAGGGGATGGTTACGGGCAAACAACACCACGTCGTCAGGGAACTCCTTGGTGGACTGGAAGCCTCCAAAGGTTTTGCTGGGACACTGGAGGGGGGAGAGAGAAACATTACAAGCTGCCATGAGAACTGTCTCTATCTTAGATACGGGGAACAGTAGCAAACTCAATCAGTGAAAACCACTTCTAGTTATAGTTGTGATTTATCATTACTTCAGTGTTTGCTAATGTACTTGGATAGATGAAGGGCAAACTCTATTGGATAGTTAATTCTAGATATGTTTTATACATGTATTAGGTCTTGTGCAGTTACTTAATAGGCCTTAGAAGCATTACAAGGATTTTTAAAATAAATTTCATAACCTAATGTTTAGGGTGACAGGTGAAATATTTCAGGGCAATCTGAGGAAGAACTTCTACAGTCAGAGGGTGGTGTAAGACCGGATTGAGCTGTCAGTGGAAGTGGTGGATGCTGGTTTGATTGCAACATTTAAGAGAGGTTTAGACAAGTACACAGGTGGGAGAGGAATGGAGTGGATCGATGGGACTAGGTAGAATAACAGCTCTGCAGGGGCTAGATGAGGCGAAGGGCCTGTTTCTGTGCTGTAGTGCTGTATGATTCTAAAACTGAACAATTCTGTTTTGTGTGCTTCATCTTGACTCCCCAAAAGACTACTGAAGAAACAAATCAGGAGAATGAGGGAGCACGCTCCACTTGCCCGTCTGAGTGACATCCAACATTCAGAAAGAAGCTTACAATCACAGAGACAATGAGCCTTACTGCATGGAAACAGGCCCTAAGGCTCAACTGGTCCATGCCTATATGGCTGTTATCTAAACTTGTCCCACTTGCCTGCGCTTGGTGCTCATCTTTCTAACTTTTCCTATCCATGTATCTGTCCAATGTTAATGTATCTGCCTCAGCCATTTCCTCTAGCAGCTCGTTCCATGCAGGAGCCACCCTCTGTGTAAAACAAGTTGCCCCTCAAGTTCCTATTAAATTGCCCTCTTCTCACTATCCTCTAGTTCTTGATTCCCCAACCCAGCGAAAAAGACTGACATGTGACCCTCAGGATTTGCTACACTCTATGAGGTCACCGCCTAGAGTCTCCTCCACCCCAAGGAAATTTGTCCTAACCTCTCCCTTTTACTCAGTCCCTCAAGTCTTAGCAATATCCTCATGAATCTTTCCTACACTCTTTTTGGCTTAATAGCATCTTTCCTACGGCAAGGTGAGCAAAACTGAACTCGGTACTCTGAGTGAGGGCTTATCTGCAACATAACCTCCCTACTTCTATACTCAGTGCCCTGGCTGATACAGGCTGGCATCCACTTGAGCCATATGTTACAATGCGATGGAACAATGGGATATCGAGGGAAAGAAGAGGAGTTTGCTCCATTGGGTAATTTTTTCAGAGAGCTCCTATAAGTCAATGGGCCGAATGGTTACCTGGTACCTTATTTACACTCAAAATATTGCAGAATTAATCCCTCACAAGTATAGGCAGTGTATAAAGGTTGTAGGGTATAACAGCATAGTGATGCCCATCACCAAGTTATGGTTATGGTTACATTAATCCACTCACCATTCCTGGTCGGGGGTAAGGCACCTTTCCCTGATAGGGGACCCACTGATAGTTTGGGCCCTCCTTGTGTGCAAAGGGCCCCAGGAAAGCTCTGCGGATGTCATTCATGCTGTACACGCACACGGCGGAGCCTTTGAACACATTGCTGAAAGAAACAACATGACGCATTAAATGGCTGGTCGTGCTGGGAAGCCAGCAGACTAGAATCTGTGGGTTGCCACCACTGCACAGCTGTGTTACAGATGTTCCGAATCCCTGCACATCTGCATTGGTAATGCAGTTCACTTCCACACCCTGGTCTATTTACCAATTACAAGGTTTATCCCTGGTGTGTTACTGTATGCGTACCCCCTCCCTTTCCTTTCCCAGCGTGTGCATCGATCAATGTGTCCCCACTTTCAGTATCCTGTATGTGCATCAATCATTATGTCCCCACCCTCAGAATCTACTGTGCACAATGATCATGGGTACCGACCCTGATTATCTCCTGCGTGCATCAATCATTGTGTCCCCATCCTCAGTACCTGGTGTGTGCATCAATCATTGTGTCCCCTCCTCTCAGTGTCCGGTATCTGACCTAATAACCATGACCTACCCTCCACCCTAAGATGCAGTCTATCAATTAGTAACAACACGACAAATGATTACTACACATCCTAATACACAGTTTTTTCTGTTCTCCCCTGAAATATACTTGCCCATTAGCTCACAACGGAGTGTTAGCATTTCATACTTTTCAGAGGATTTATCAATTCATCTCAATAAATTAATAATCAATTTATTCATTAACTCTGTCAGAGTGGGATGCTGATTTGAACAAAATGGTCCTTTAGATGCAGGTAATGCCACTTCCTGAAAGATTTGGGTGTTCTGGCTTGTGTGGATATTTATTTTTTTATTATTTAGAGATACAGCGCAGAACCGGCCCTTCCTGCCCAATGAGCCATGCTGCCTAGCAACCCACTAATTTAACCCTCACCTAACCACAGGACAAGTTACAATGACCAATTAACCTACTAACTGGTACATGGGCATGCTGTATTGCTGCCAGAACGTGTGGCAACACGAGATTTCCTCCAGCAGGTCCTCAGGTTGTGTTGGGTTATAATGAAGATCATACATTTCACAGGATGTTTCGATGTACAACAAGTGATAAATAAATGAATTTAAATCTGAACTTTCTTAATATCTCAGCCAGTAGCTCACAATGGTTATTATAGATGAAGCAAGCCATATCAGTGAAGGTAAAAGATAACCCACCACATTATTGAAATGAGTTTACCATTCCCTCTTGGAGCTTGTACAAAACCTTGTCACTATGCATTGACCTCAGATGTTCTCACCTTGAGGTACTGAAGACAGTGTAGACTAGAGGGTTCCTGCGATCTCTTGTTTGCAGGAAGAAAACATCCCCTGTTGAAAGATCAAACGGAGCATTAAATAAATGATAACCGGTGTGTGACAAGCTTGGAGGTGGCCTCATTCTTTGGTCAGACTGTATGTAGTCCAGGATCTAGTCTCCATGTCAATCCCATTTATTAACTCCAGCAATTGAAGTTCAAGGTAAATGTTATTATCAAGGTACATATACATCACCATATACTCATTTTCCCATGGATATACTCAGCAAATCTATAGAATAGTAACTGTAACAGGATCTATGAAGGATCATCCAGAGCATAGAGATAAGAAACTGTGCGTAGAACATAGAAAACCTACAGTACAATGTAGGCCCCTCAGCACACAATGCTGTGCCAAACATGTGTAAATGCAAAAATAAATAAATAGCAATAAATAACCAGAGCAAGAGATAAAGAGTCCTTAAAGCGAGATCATTGGTTGTGAGAACATCTCAGTGGATGGGCCGAGTGAGTGTAGTTATTCCCGTTCGTTCAAGAGCCTGATGGCTGAGAGGTAGTAACTGTTCCTGAACCAAGTGGAATTCCTCAGGGGAACTCTGACCACCAACTAGATTCCTGTGTGCAGCCACACACAGGGTGAGAGCTTGTCCTTGCTTCAGTGCCAGGTCCTTCAGGAAAGATCTTAGGAAGCACTTGTTAAGCACAAAGGAACATAAAAATATGGACTTCTCTCCCCCAGAACATAGAGCATAGAAGAGTAAAGCCTTTTGGCCCATAATATTGTGCCAATCTTTTAATCTAACCCTTCCTTCCCACATAACCCTCCATTTTTCTTTCATCCATGTGTCTGTCTCTGAGTCTCTTAAATGCCCCTATCATGACCCCTGACAATGCGTTCCCAACACCCACCACTCACAGTGTGAAAAGAAAAGTTTCCTCTGACATTCCTCCAAGCACCTTAAAATTATGTCGTACATTATGCCATTTCCGCCTTGGGAAAAAGTCTCTGGCTTTCAACTCAATCGATGCCTCTTATCATCCTGTATACCTCAACCAAGTCACCTCTCATGCTTCCTCGGTCCAAAGAGAAAAGCCCTAGCTTCATTAACCTTTTCCAGAAGGTATGATTTTGGAAGAACTGGAGATCTCAGAATGAGATCTTTTTATGGTTGAATGTTTCCAGAAACGTGCAGCCATTAACCTATGTGAGTATTGGCCCGAGGATCTGGGTGATCTATGCCGGCCCCAGTGTTTTTAACAATTTGGACATAAAAAGAAGCAGCCTTCAATTTCACAACAATTGGCAGAGCAAAGTGGTTGAGGACAGGGTTGAGTTCAAATGAAGTAAGTCGCAGAGTTAAGAGTACTCAATGTTTAGCTGCTCCGTTCAGATTATGACGTGGGTAGGTGACGTTGCTGGATTCAATGTCAGAAATGTTGCCCCAAAGAAAGCAGTCTGTCTGGATGCATAGCAAAGTGGTACAACAACCGCCCTGCACACGGCCACGAAAATCTCAAGAGAATTGTGGACGCGCCACAGCACGCCACATGGGTTCCTGTCCATGGGGTCTCTCTATACTTCTCATTGCCTTAGTAAAGCAGCCACCATAAGACCCCACCCACCCTAAACATTAACAAGAGGAAATCTGCAGATGCTGGAAAAACGACACAGCATACAAAATGCTGGAGGAACTCAGCAAGGTCCGGCAGCATCTATGGAAAAGAGTGCAGTCAATGTTTCGGGCCGAAACCCTTCGACAGGCTTTAAATGTCGACTGTACTCTTTCCCTAGATGCTGCCTGGCCTGCTGAGTTCCTCCAGCATTTCGTGTGTGTCATTATTTATTCTCCCCCCTCCCATCAGGCAGTAGATACAAAAGCCTAAAAGCACGCACCATCGGGCTTGAGGATAAGTTTTGCCCCGACTATGATCAGAATCTTGAACGGCCTTGTGTATGACCAGAATGACACTTGGCCTTACAACCTACCTTGTTATGATTTTGCAATTTATCATTTACCTGTAATGCACTCTTTCAGTATCTTTTACATTGAAACGTATCGAATATTTTGCACTTTATTCTGCTTTGTTGGCAGCATGTTTAATACATTTACTACGCTATAAAAAAACTACCTCTCACAGCATTGAGTACAGAAGTTGGGATGTAATGTTAAAATTGTACAAGGCATTGGTAAGGCCAAATTTAGAATATTGTGTACAGTTCTGGTCACCGAATTATAGGAAAGATATCAATAAATTAGAGTGAGTGCAGAGACGATTTACTAAGATGTTACCTGGGTTTCAGCACTTAAGTTACAGAGAAAGGTTGAACAAGTTAGGTCTCTATTCATTGGAGCGTAGAAGGTTGAGGGGGGATTTGATCGAGGTATTTAAAATTTTGAGAGGGATAGATAGAGTTGACGTGAATAGGCTGTTTCCATTGAGGGTAGGGGAGATTCAAACGAGAGGACATGATTTGAGAGTTAGGGGGCAAAAGTTTAAGGGAAACACGAGGGGGTATTTCTTCACTCAGAGAGTGATAGCTGTGTGGAATGAGCTTCCTGTAGAAGTAGTAGAGGCCAGTTCAGTTGTGTCATTTAAGGTAAAATTGGATAGGTATATGGACAGGAAAGGAGTGGAGGGTTATGGGCTGAGTGCGGGTAGGTGGGACTAGGTGAGATTAAGAGTTCGGCACGGACTAGGAGGGCCGAGATGGCCTGTTTCCGTGTTGTGATTGTTATATGGTTATGGTTATAAGAGCACAAGATCATGTGAGTTTTCTTGGCCATGACATCAATGTGGTTGGACCAGGACAGACATCGAGTCTGCCGCACCATTCCTGTCAGCCCTATTCTCCTGCCTTCTCCCCATAACCCCTGACATCCTGACTATTTAAGAACCTAGCAACATCTGCTTTAAATATATCCAATGACTTGGCCTCCACAGCCGTCTGTGGCAATGAATTCCACAGATTCACCATGCTCTGGCTAAAGAAAGTCTTTCTCATCTCTGTCCTAAATGGACATCCCTCTATTCTGAAGCGGTGCCCTCTGATCTTGGACTCCCAAACTATAGGAAACATTGTCTCTACATTCACTCTGTCTCAGCCCTTCAATATTCAGTAGGTTTCAATGAGCTCCCCCACCCCAATTCTTCTAAGCTCCAACAAGTATAGACCCAGAGCAATCAAACGCTCCTCATACATTAACCCTTTCATTCCCAGAATCATTCTTGTGAACATCCTCTTGACACACTCCAATGCCAGCACATCTTTTCTCAGATAAGGGGCCCAAACCTGCTCACTATACTCTAAGTGTGGTATGACCAAAGCCTTATAAAGCCTCAGCATTACATTCTTGCTTTTATATTCCAGTTCTCTTGTAATGAGCACTAACATTTTGCACTTACCTTCCTTACTACTGACTCAACTTGCAGGTTAACCTTTAAGGAGTCTTGTACGAGGACTCCTAAGTCTCTTTGCACCTCTGATTTTTGCCTTTATTGCTTCCACCAAAGTGCATGAGCACACATTTCCCTACACTATATTCCATCTGCCATTTTTTCCCCCACTATCCCAATCTGTCCAAGTTCAACAGCAGACTCCCTGCTTTCAACACTACTTGCCCCTCCACCTACCTTTGTATCATTCGTAAACTTGGCCATAATGTCACAAATTCCGTCATCCAAATCATTGACATGCAACGTGAAAAGAAGTGGTCCCAACACCGACCACGGCAGAACTTCACTAGTCACTGGCAGCCAGCTAGAAAAGGCCCCCTTTTCTTCCCAAGCTTTCAGCTTCCCAAGCACCTTCTCCTTAGTAATAGCAACTACATCACTTTTGCCCCCTGGTGCTCCCAAAAACCTGGCATACTGATACCATCTTCCACAGTGAAGACTTACGCAAAATATGTCTTAAGTTTACCTGCCATTACTACCTCTCCAGTGTCATTTCCCAGCCCAAGGAGACCTGTCCTTTTCAAATGGCTCTTGCTCTGCAATGGTGCCACTCTCTCACTTGCTAATTCAAAGATATTCCCCCCCCCCCCCCCCCCCAATACTTATCTCCAATCAGTTTGACTCTTTGTAGCATTGCTACCCTGGGGAAAAGACACTGGCTGTCCACTCTGTCTATGTCTCCTCTTATCTTAGATGCCTAGAATATGATAGCATTGGAGGCAGTCTGAAAGAAATTCATCCAGACTAATTCCTGGGATGTGAAGTTGTCCAATTAAGTGAAGCCAAACAGGTTTGGGTCCATGTTCCTACGGGGTTTAGAAAAGTTGACCATGATGCTACTGAAACATGTGACATCTAGGGAAATGACAGGGTAAACATTCAAAATCTCAAACAAAGGGATATATTTACAAGAGAATGGACAGTCATTTAAAACGGCGGTGTGGAGAAATTTTTTTTTCAGAGACGATGAACCCCAATTCTCTATTCTGGAGAATCGTGGAAACTAAATCATTAGTAGCATTTAAAGTGGAGGAGATAAACCTTAGAAGAATCTGGTGAATGAGTGTTGTGGACCTCCAGTACTGACGTAGAGAAGGCAATGGTGGGCTTCCTTTCATTAGTCAGGGATTGGAGTTCAAGTACTGTGAGGTAATTTTGCAGCTCTATAAAGTCCTATTAAACCAGACTTTGAGTATTATGTTCAGTTCTGGTCACCTTATTACTGGAAGGATTTGGAAGGTTTAGAGAGGGTGTGGAGGAGATTTACCAGCATGCTGCCTGGACTAGAGCGCATGTCTTATGTGGAAAGGTTGAGCAAGCTAGGGCTTTTATCTTTGGAGGGAAAGAGGCTGAGAGGTGACTTGATGGACTTGATTACAGGGATTGATAGAGCAGACAGCCTGCCCTTTTTTCCCCAGGGTGGAAATGGCCAATATCGGAGGGCATAATCTTAAGGTGATTGGGTGAAAGTATAAAGGGGATGTCAGAGGTCAGTGAGTGTGTGGACCTCACTGCCAGGGGTGGTGGTAGTGCAGATACATTCGTGACATTTAGGAGACTTGTAGATAGTCACATGAATGAAAAGTGCAGGGCTGTGTGGGAGGGAAGTGTTAGATTGATCTTGGAGTAGTTTAAAACATCAAGTGGCCAAAGAGCCTGTACTGTACCATGCTATGTTCTATGAGGCTTGCCGTAGATCAGCCATGATTATATTGACTGATGGGTTGGGCTTGAGGGGCCAGTTGTCTACTCCTGTCCCTATTTTCTCATCTTCTTACACTTTTCTTGGATTACTCATGCAGCAAGCATCACATCCATTATGCCTCCTGACTGACGAGCACCACTTTATAGCCACCAGGTGGAGTTAGTTGAGGAGGAGGCTAGTGTGACGACTTGGTAGACAGCAGGGAAGCACCCTTTGTAGGAGAAAATCACAGCTGCAGGACCGCAGAGATCTCTTGCCACGCTCTCCTCTTCCCAGCAGAGGGAGATGAGCTATTCGTACAACAAGCTGGAGGAACTCAGTAGGTCGGGCAGCATCCGTGGAAATGAGCAGTCAACGTTTCGGGCCAAGACCCTTCGTCAGGACTGAAGGGGGGGGCAGGGCCCTATAAAGAAGGTGGGGGGGGGGGGGAGGGTGGAAAGGAGAAAGCTGGTAGGTGCAAGGTGAAAAACCAATCAGAGGAAAGATCAAGGGGTGGGGGAGGGGAAGCAGGGAGGGGATAGGCAGGAAAGGTGAAGAAGGAATGTAAGGGGAAAGCACTGTAGTAGAAGAAGGCAGAATCATGAGAGAGGTGATAGGCAGCTGGAGGAGGAGGCAGAGTGAAACTGGGATGGGGAAAGGGACAGGGAGTGTGTTGAGTATATTGAATACACAGTGTATTGAGCTAGAATGAGGTAAAACAATAACAATGCAGAATAAAGTGTAAAATCTACCAGAAAAAGTGCAGAGCAGGTAAATGATAAAATGCAAGATCATAATGAGATAGATTGTGAAGTCACGAGTCTAACTCATTGTACAAGAGTCCTGTACAAGAGTCTGATAACAATGGGCCGAAAGCTGTCCTTGGGCCTGGTGGTACGTCCTTCTGCTCGACGGGAGAAGGAAGAAGAGTGAGGGTCCAGGGTGGGTGGGCTCTTTGATTATGCTCGCTGATTTACTGAGACAGTGCAGACAGAGTCCATGAAAGGAGGCTGGTTTCTGTGAAGTACTGAGCTGTGTCCTCAGTTCTCTGCGGTTTCTTGTATTGACATGCAGAGCAGATGCCGTACCAAGTCATTATGTATCTAACTAGAATGCTTTCTATAGTGCATCAATAAACTTACAGTAAAGGTCGACAGAGCCAAACCAAAGTTCGGTATCCTCCCATAGACCATATGACATTGGGAAAAAACTAGGCCATTCAGCCCATCAACTCTGCTCTGCAATTTGATCATGGCTGAAGAAGTAGAGGTGTTGTTGGGCTCTCTTGGCCACGACATCAACATGGTTGGACCAGGACAGGCCATTGGTGATGTTCACACCTAGGACTTGAAGCTCTCATTCCTCTGGACCTCATGTGCAAGATGGTGAATGAGGATGGAGGTGGTGAATTTGCGTAACCGACACGGTTACTTACTGCTATCATTGGCTTTACTGAATGAAGAATAGAGTACAGTAATAATAAAGACTAACACCACTTACTAAGCTCATCGAAATGAGTGTCAATCCCTTCATTGCCTGGGACCGAGCAGATTAACCGCGCCTTCAGGAATGTTGTCCACTTGTTCACCAGACTTCTCAAGCCTCCGTGATCATTCTGAAATAAAGAAGAAGATAGTTAAACAAGTAATGACAGGCGGCTCCTTGAAAGTGACTGCACAGGTTGACAAGGCGGTGAAGGGGGTGTACGGAATTGCTTGCCCTTATGAGTCACGCATCAAGTTCAAGAGTCAGGAAGTTACGCTGTGGATTTATAAAACTCAGGCTAGGCTGCACCTGCGGTATTGCACTCTGATTTCCCCGTCATAGGAAGGCTATGGAGGCTTTGGAGAGAGTACCGGGATGCTGCCTGGATTAAAAGTGTGTGCTATAAGGAGAGACTGGACTAACTTAAATAGTTTCCTTTGGAGTGGCAGAAGCTGAGGGAAGATCTGACAAAAGTTTGTCAGATTATGAGGGGCATAGATAGTCATCTGATATCTTTTTGCTAGGGCTGAAATTACAGATGCTAGGGGGCATGCATTTAAATTACGAGGGGCTAAGCACAGAAGATGAGCAGGCAAGTTTTTTCTTACATTGCTCGGAACATGCTGCCAGGGGTAGTAGAGGAGGGAAATATGTCAGAGCTGTTTAAGAGGCTCTTGGGTAGGCATATGAAAGTGCGAAGAGTGGTGTAATTAGTTTGGTACTAAAGATTAGATTTATTTATACAGTGAAATATGTCATTGCGTCAACGACCAAAACAATCTGAGGATTTGCTGGGGGCAACCCACAAGTGTTACTACACTTCCACCACCACTCACATAGCATGCCCACAACTTACTAACGCGTATGTCTTTGGAATGTGGGAGGGAACCGTAGTGGCCAGAGGAGGCACACCCGGTCATAGGGAGAACATATGAACTCCCGACAGACAATGGCAGAAATTAAGCTCTGATCACTGGCACTGCAAAGCGTTATGCTAGTTGCTCTGCTGCTGGGCCACACTAACTACGGGCCAGAGGACTTGCTCCTATGCTGTACTGTTCTATGTACTGGCAAGTTAATTCCCTAAGCCCCTGTTATCCTAACCATATAGAGCCCAACAAGGTGAATGCAGAGAATATGTGTTTGCAGGCCAAGGGTCAGCCCTATGGGACTGAAATAAGACTTATAAATATTTCAGAAATAGAAGTATATGAAATCATGCAGGCATGGAGAGGGTAGATAGTGCCTTTTACTCAAAGGGGAAATTTCAAATATTAGAGGGCATAGTTTTAAGGTGAGGGGGGAAAGGTTGAAGAAGATGAGCAGGGCAAGATATTTTCTGATGTCATAGAAAGGAAGGCCTTATCCTGGAAACAGGCGCGGTTGAGATGAAGGAACTGATTAAAAGGAATAGCATTTTTACTGGAGACAGGGTGGGAAGAGGGGTAGTCGAGATAACAATGGGAATCGGTAGGTTTATAAAAGATACCGGTGGACAGTTTGTCTCCAGAGATAGTTACAGAGACATCAAAAAAGGGGAGGGAAGGGTCAGGAATGGACCTAGTAAATTTAAGGGCAGGGTGGAGGTAGGAGGCAAAGTTGTTGAAATTGACGGGCTCAGCATGAGTGCATGTAGTAGCACTAATGGTGCTGGAAGGGGTGGGGAACATTACCAGGGAATGCTTGGAACATGGACTGTTCTATGTAGACAATGAAAGGACAGGCATAGCTAGGGCCTAGAGCACAAGGTGTGGGGGAAGCTTTAAGGCCTTCTTGATGAGGGATAGAAGTGTATAGGGACTGGACATCCATGATGAAAATGAGGTGATTAGAGCCAGGGGATTGAACGTTATTGAGGAGATCAAGAGCATGTGAAGTGTTGCAGATGTAGGTGGGCAGGGACTGAACCACGGGGGATAAAATGGTGTCGAGGTACGTGGAACGTGTTCAGTGGCGCAGGAGCAGGCAGAGACAGCAGGCCTACCTGGATAGTCAGGTTTGTGGATCTTGGGTAGGAGGTAGAAACGAGCAGTGCAGGGTTAGGGAACTATGAGGTTGGTGACAGTAGATGGGAGTTCTCCAGATTTGATTAGTTTAGTGATGATGTCAGAGACAATTTTCTGATGGTCCGGAGTGGGATCCTTTTCAAGGCATAAGTAAGAGGACGTGTCTTTGTGTCGCCGTCTGACTTTAGCAGGGTAGAAATCAGGCCGCCACACGACAACAGGATTAATTTAACCTGAAATCATGGTCAGCACAGGAATGGTGGGCCAAAAAGCTTCTTTCTGTGCAAAATCTATTAAGTTTCTTCTCTCAAGAAGGCGGAGATCAATCAGTAGATCACTGGATTTTAAATAATTTGGAAAAATGTACAACTGTTGAGGAAGAGCAGCTATGATCTTGATAAATGGTGCAGCAGCCCAAAGGGCTGAATGGCTTTCTTTTGCTCCTATGTTCCTAACACTCACATCTCTCACAGCCCATGAGGGAATTTTGGAAATATTGGAACGGGAGAAGCAGCCTTCATATTCCCAGAGGAGGAGGGAAAAGGAAACACACAGTGACTCAGCAGATCTCATCACCCCCCCAGCACATGGGAAAGGCCACTGATTACGGGTGGAGGCAGGAATCCATCCCCCCACCCCCGAAAACAGAATGGCCATTTGCAAAGGGTATCAGTAATCTACCACACTGGGAGCTCCTTTCCATGCAGTGAAGGAGAGGGAGACGTTAGGGAGGACAAGAGAAGAAAGCTGGCACGTCCTGCGTTCCTGGGGGGACTGGCTACTCATTTAATCAACTGCTTCCTCGATGTTTAATACAGTGGCCACTCTATTAGGTACCTTATGAAGGGTCTACTGAGTGTATGTTCGTGGTCTTTTGCTGATGTAGCCCATCCACTTCAAGGTTCAACATATTGTGTGTCCAAAATGCTCTTCTGCATAACACTGTTGTAATGCATGGCTGTTTGATTTACTGTTCCCTTCCCGCCATCCTGAACCAGTTTGGCCATTCTGCTCTGAACTCTCTCATTTCTAAGGCATTTTCGCCCACAGTGCTGCTCACTGGATCTTTTGTTTTGTTTTACACGCCATTCTCTGCAATCTCTAAAGACTGTTGTGCTTGAAAAGCCCACACTTAACTACACAGACACCACTCTTAGGCTACGTCCACACTACGCCGGATAAATCCATAACTGAAGCTTTTTCTCTTCGTTTTTACCCTCCGTCCACACTAAAATGGCATTTTCATCCCCCGAAACCAGAGCTTTCCAGAAACGCTCTCCAAAGTGTGTAACTTTGAAAATGCTGGATTGGTCAGAGCAGTGTGGACGGGGTAACCGGAGAAATCTGAAAACGCTGTCAGATGGCAGCGCACTATTTCATTGTTTTCTTGAACACAACCTAACAATTTCAGAACAGATGGTAACGAAACTGACGCCAGAAGAGTTAGAAATGTACTCACCAAATACTTTGACCCATAACTTACTGAATAAATAAGTATACTTACTTTGCCCTGTTTTCTGTCCTTGCTCGTATGAAGGTGGTTTACCTATTTATGCAAGTACTTCTCTGACAATAGATGTGTAACAGCCTAATGTAACATTGTATGGAAATACAAGATAACACTGATGCAGACATGTTTTATACATTTAACAAGGTGCTTTATTAATGCAACAGAGTTAGTTAGTTTTTCAATGTTCGTCATCAGCCGGGTCATACTGCCCGTGAACTCCCTGTCGGTTGCCTCCATACGCTCCAGTATTTGTTTTTCTTACTTTTAAGTTCTCCTGCGCGAGAGCCAACAGCTGTCCATTTCACTGTGGACAGAGATATTTTCAAAAACGCATAGTGTGGACACCTATCGTTTTTATGCGAAACTGGCTTTTTTAAAATTATCCGGTCTAGTGTGGATGTAGCCTTAGACTGTTGTGTTCCGTTCTGGTCGCTTTGCTATAGGTAGGATGTGGACGAATTACCGCAGGTGCAGAGATTTACCAGGATGCTGCCTGGTATGGCCCAGTACCAGAGAACATCTATTTAATGTGACTGGAGGAACGTGTGTGGGAGATGACAAAGGTAGGTTTCTTTTACAAAGAGAGTGGTGAGTACCCGGAACGTACTGCCACATTGAACACTCTAACTCTGGGACTTTTAGGCCATTTGTTCTGCCAATTTTTTTGAAAGCTTCTTCAACCTAAGTTGACTTTGTTAGAGAGCAGAGGGACTGGCATAGATCACCCAGCCCCTCAGGCCCATACTCTGTTATCGTCCTTACTTTCATTCACGTTAACGGATCTACATCATATTTCTGGAAACACTGAATTAACCATATAATTTTCTCAAGCCCGAGATCTCCAGTTCTTCCAGAACCATACCTTCTGGAAGATGTTGAGCAAGCTAGTTTTTTTTTCCTCTTTGGAGCAAAGGAGGATGAGAGGTGACTTGATAAAGAGGAATAGATTGAGTGGACAGCCAGAGACTTTTTCCCAAGGGAGAAATAGCTAATAATATATAGAGCATAATTTTAAGGTGATGGGGGGGATGTCAGATGTATGTGTTTTTTTTCACAGAGAGAGTGGTGGACGCCCTCACAGGGCTGGAGGCGGAAATAGCTCATGCAAGGGGACATAGTTTTAAGGTGATTGGAAGAAACAATAGAGGAGATGTCAGAGATAAGTCTTTCACACAGAGTGCTGGGTGCTTTCACACCTGCCACGGGGTGGTGGTAGAGGCAGATACATTAGGGACGTTTACGAAACCTTACATAGGCATATGGATGGGGGAAAAACGGAGTGTTGTTGGGGGGGAAGGGTTAGATTGATCTTAGAGTAGGTTAAAAAGTCAGCACAACACTGCGGGGCAAAGCGCCAGCACTGTGCTGTCAATTCTGTATTCTATGTGTCTAAAAAGACACCCATCTTCTGTGATGTAAGTAGCATACAGTTTGCATTGCCCTTCAAGGATTCTTCTGTGGTGTTTTTGCTTCAAGGCTGAAGATTAATACTCGATTACAATTTTCCATTCCCCGCTGAGTGCTCTATTAATAAACCATGCTGTGGTTTGTTTGCGTTCCAGTGCTGTCCTTTCCTAGAGGTCATTATTTATAACTGGGAAGTGAAGAGACAAGGACCCACTCCTGAAGAACTGGGTCTGGCAAGCCCTTCCACGCTGCCAGACGACGAGTGTTTACCCAGTGCGACAAGAGGTGTAACAATCCAGATCAGATGGATTGTATATCCGCGCAGTGTGGGGGCAGCTGGAGTGTAGGCACAACGGATTCAAGGATTAGGCTCGGGGACTCAAGTCACACTCCAGGAACTAGACCAGGACCCCTAATGTGATCAGAATATAAAAGCAAGCATCTACTGTTGAGACTTTATAAGGCATTGGTCAGACCACATTTGGTGTGTTATGAGATGATTTAGATCCCATGTATAAGATAGGATGTGCTGGCATCAGAGAAGGTCCAGAGGAGGCTTATGAGAATGATTCCAGGAATTAAAGGGTTAACGTAGAGAAGCATTTAATAGCTCTGAGCCTGTAGTTACCGGAGTTTAGAAGAAATGAAACCTACTGAAAACTGAAAGGTCTTAATAGAGCAGATGTGGAGAGGATGTTTCTAATGGTGGGGGAGTCTAGGACCAGAGGGCATAGACTCATATTAGAAGGATGTCCTTTTAGACCAGAGGAATTTATTGCCACAAACAGCGATGGAGACCAAGTCATTGGATATATTTAAAGGAGAGGTTGATATGATCCTGACTAGTCAGGGCATCAAAGAATATGAGGAGAAATCAAGAGAACGGGGTTAAGAGGGATAATAAATTTGTCATGATCGAATGGTGCAGTAAACACGATGGGCTGAATGGCCTAATTCTGCTCCTGTGTCTTCTGGTCTTATGAAGATGCTCTGCCCTATCAAAATCGTATCTTTTCAGGTGAGCTGTTAAGCTTAGGCCCTTCCACGGTCTTTAAGATGGATGTTAGACATTGCGTATTGCTATCTCCCTCATCAAGTGGCTTAACCTTTAACCAGGATATTGGACCCAGGCTCTAGTGACCCAGGTTCAATCCTGACCTCCGTTGCTTTCTGTGTGGAGTTTGCGTGTTTCGCATTTGATCACGTGGTTTCCTCCGGGTGTTCCCATCTCATCCTGCATCCCAAAGACGTGCTCGTTAGTAGGTTAATCAGCAGAAGTAACTGACCATTAATGTGAATATGAGTGTTGACTAGAATATGAAAGCAAGGATGTAATGTTGAGGCTTTATAAAGCACTGGTGAGGCCTCACTTGTATTGAGAGCAGTTTTGGGCCTCTTATCTAAGGAAGGATGTGTTGACTTTGGAGACGGTTCGACAGAGGGGCAGGAAAATGATTTTGGGATTGAAAGGCTTTTCATACGAGAAGAGTTTGACGGCTCTGGGCTTCTACTCACTGGAACTCAGAAGAATGAGGGGTGACCTCACTGGAAGCCACAACAGAGGAGATGTAGAAGATGCTTCCTGTGGTGGGGAGTGTGAGACCAGAGGACAAAGCCTCAGAAAAGAGGAGCACCCATTTAGAACGGAGGTCAGGAGGAATATCTGTAAGCCAGAGAGTGGTGAATCTGTGGAATTAATTGTCACAAGCGGCTGTGGATGCCAAGTCATTGGGTATATTTAATGCAGAGATGAATAGGTTCTTGATTAGTCAGGCCATGGAGGAATACAGGAGAGAAAGCAGGAGACTGGGGGCTGACAGGGAAAATGGATCAGCCATGACGAAATGGCAGAGCAGACTTGATGGGCCAAATGGCCCGTTTCTGCTCCTATATCTTACGGCTAGCGTCTACAGAGAGTTGATGGAATGCAGAGAGAATAAGAGGAGCTACTGTAGGATTAGTAGAAATGTGTGGTTGATGTCTAGCATGGACCCAGATGGCTGAAGGACCTGTTTCTGTGCTCTGTATCTTTATGACTCTGGTAACTAAAGAAGTTATCTGATTACCCTCCCATTACCATTTGTGCATATTGTCAAGTGCAAACTTACATTTCCTTTCTTTTAGAACATTGATGGGCCGAAGTTTTTTTGGAGGCCTCGAGTCCAGTAAAGGCACAGCATTTAAAGTTCAAAGTAAATTTATTATCAAAGTACATCTATGTCACAGATTAATCTCAGGGTTTTATATGGTGACGCATATGTACTTAGATAATGATGCTGAGGTACATCCTAGGATGTGCTGGGACACATCATCAGTGATGTAACCTGGGGTCATTGGGTGTTTTGGGTCTTTCAACATCAGACACCGTCATCCAGGTGATCCAGCCAGGGTTGATCAGGCCCTGATTAGTGACCCAGCAGCACTGGACACGGGTCGCACCTCATGATCCACAGCCACCTGGAGACTCGCTTTACTTTGAACTTAGAACATTAGCATAAAATCTCTTCCCTGTCTCAACGTCCTGCCTTGATCCCATCTGTACAAAAGTTAGTCTGCAGTAACCTGTCTAACGCCGACCTCCTGTCTCAATGAGACAACTTAAATTCATATAGTTACAGAGTCATAAAAATTAATTGACAGGAATTATCAAAATCCTTTGTATGTTCTTTACACAGAGTTGTGGGTGCATGGAATATCCTGCCAGTAGTGGTGGTAGGTGCAGATACATTTTGGACATTTAAGAGAATCTTAGAAAGGCAGATGGATGATAGAAAAATGAAGGACTATATAGGATGGAAGGATTACATTGCTCTTAGAATTGGTTAAAAGGTCAGCATGATCTGTAGCGTTCTATATTCTAAGTTCCTTGTGCTAACACTGAACCATCGGGTGGGGGGGGCGGGATTTACAACATCAATCAGTCAGCAATCATGATTAAAGTTGCACGTGTATCTTTATCCATAACTGTCTGGAACACCAGAGGTCAAATATGAGGCTTATCCATTTCATATCGTTATGACTGCAGCTATACCAAGCTCAGTGAAACAACAGACCCATTCAAGGATGGTGACTCTCTCACTCCACACTTTGGACTTGGGGAGGGAGGTCAGAAGTCCCCACTCCATCGCCAAGCTTCGATTACCCACCCGACACAGCTGGCCAACCCGCGAGAAGGTGGACTTCCCGAGGTCCTGTCCTTCGACGGCTATCTCCCGGAAGAAGAAATAGAGCTTATCATCGTCTGGGTTGTCGCTC
The DNA here is from genome assembly GCF_048418815.1 of Hemitrygon akajei. NCBI lineage: Eukaryota > Metazoa > Chordata > Chondrichthyes > Myliobatiformes > Dasyatidae > Hemitrygon > Hemitrygon akajei. The sequence continues at coordinate 10,850,453 of NC_133142.1, forward strand.
TCGGGGATCCAGAAAGATCCAACAAACTTGGGGTCTGCAAAAAGGAAGAAATTTTTTTTAAAAACTCAGCTGTTTTCTAAAAGAGGGCGAGTCTGGGGACAAGATATGGGCAGTGGTTGAAGATCTTCTCAATAAATCATAAACAATGTTTTTACATGTGATCATGCTCAGCCAGATTTAAAGATTGTTGCAAAAATTGTGAACAATGATTGTTTCCTGAGCTAAATAAGTAAGAGTTTAGCATCTTCCCCCTTCCCTTCCAGTCTTGAAAAAGGTTCTTGGCCAGAAATGCCAACTGCTTATTCATTTCCATAGATGCTGCCTGACCCGCAGAGTTCCTCCAACATTTTGTGCTTTGGGTTTCCAACATCTGCAGACTTACTCATGTTATTAGAAAAAAGTCTTCTATTGAAATCATGCACTGCTGCTTCCTTCGACGTCAGCCAAGGCTGGGTTGGTAGCTCTCTCTGTCAATATTTTCTCTGCCAGACTGTTCTGGAGTACAAGTCCGACGACACCACAGACAGCATCCCATCTGGGTGAAATGCACAAAACGCTGGAGGAACTCAGCAGGTCAGGTGGCATCTCTGGAGCGGAATCATTTACTTATTGCCCATTACACCGCTGGCATTTAGGGCAGCACTGAAGCTTCTGACTGGCCTCGGCCACTCAGATCTAGGATTCTTTATTTGCTGTTTCCGTAACGGTTTTTAACAGTCAGGGTTATTAGCCCTGAGCTGAACCCCCGAACCTGGAGGACCGGTGGACCACTCTTAGACTGGTCTCTACCCTTTGACCTGTTTGGCTTGGGTGACCCTACCAAGAGCCAAAGCGTAAAGCCCCGACTCCAGCCAGCATAGCTCTCTAGGTCACTGAGGCACGCAAGCCTCCATGACAACGTTGTGGTCCTCTTGGTGGGAAGGGAAACAAATAAGTAAGTAAGGAATTGGGCTGAGACACCTCAGCAGGATGGCAAAGAGAAAGGGCAGCATCCAGAATAAGAAAGTGGGGTGGGGTGGGGAAGGAACATTACAGCTTGGTATGGCAACTGTTCTGTCCAAAACCACGAGAAAATCAAGAGGGCTGCGAACAAAACTTAGTCCATCACAAAAACCAGCCTCCCCTCAATGGGCTCTGACTACACTTCCTGATGTCCAGGGAAAGCAGCCAACATAACCAGAACCCACGTTCTCTCTTATAACCCCGTCTGCTGAGCAGAAGATGCAAAAGTTTTAAAACCTGCACCACCAGGCTCAATGGCAGTTTCTAACCCATTGTTATAAGGCTCTTGGATGTACTTGTCGTAGGATAAAGGTGAACTCTTGATCTCACATCCTAAATTGTCATGGACCTAATACTTCTTTGTCTAATTGCACTGCATTTTGGCAGTAACAGTAAATGTAACACAATATTCTGCATTTTGTTATTCTGTTTCTCTTGATATTACATTGATGTAGATACGTTCTGAAGGGATCTGTGGGCATAGATTGGTAAACAACGGTTTTCAGTCCCTGTGACAATAATAAACCAACTACAGCCATCTCCACCAGAACTACATGTCATCTCTGAAGCTTCTTTCCTGTAGCTATCCAGCTTCTCCATAAAACTCACTGACGTTAATACCCTAACTGTTGCTGCACAACAACCGTTAAATGGTCCTTCCTGCTCTCCTTGGTCTGTTGATTTAATTACCAACAGCAAATTATATGTTTGCATTTATTTAAGTTTGATTATTGATGTCTGCATGTGACCAATCTGCTAATTGTTGATTGCTCGTGGCTGTTTGCAGTTTTGCCTTGTAAATTGTGGGTTGCTATTGTGTTGCCTGTTATGGTATTGTCCTGTGTTTTATGTTTGGCACCGAACCACAATTAATTCTAGTATGTTTCACATATTGGCAATGAAGTGATTCTGATTCTGAAACCCAGGCCTATACCTGAGTGCAGGACTAAAGGATGTCACAGCATCATGAGTGTTAACTTTAAACTGAAAATCTGTCTGCTTCTACAAATGGTCCCAAAAGAGAAGGGAATGGGAATTATCCCCAGCATCTCACTAACCTTTCCCCTTCAGTCCACATGACTAAAACAGATAAAATGGTTAGTCAAGCACATTTGCTCCATCTGCCAATAACAGGCAGGTTCTCCCAGTGGCCATCCATTTGAATGTGACTTCCCATTTTGATGCATTGGTCCATGGCCTCTTCTAGTACCACGATGAGGCCATACTTAGGTTTGAGGAGCAACACCTCATATCCTGTCCGGGAGCCTCCAACCTGATGGCATGAACGTCAGTTTCTCTAACTTCCAGGAATTTCTTCCCCTTCTCCCTTCTCTCTTTTTCCATTCAACATTCTGGATCCACTCTTAGCCCTTCTCTTTTCCTCACCTGCCCATTTCCTCCCTATGGCGCCCCTCTTCCTTCCATTTCTTCTATGGTCAACTAGTTTTTGATCATAGTCCATTTTCTTCAGCTTCCTACCTCTTCCACCTATCACCTCACAGTTTCTTCAAACCCTTCCCTCACCTGGTTTCACCTATCACCCGCCAGTTTGTACGCCTCCTTCCCCCCACTTTCTTACTCTGGCTTCTTCCTGCTTCCTCTCCTGTCCAGATGAAGGGTCTCAGCCTGAAACTGTGAGTGTTTATTCCTCTGCATGGATGCTGCCTGACTTGCTGAGTTCCTCCAGCGTTTTGTGTGCGTTGCTCAAGATTTCCAAAATCTGCAGAACCTCTTGTGCTTATAAAGTGATTAGTTATCACTTTGCTGCTTGTGGGATCTTACTGTGTGCAGATCTACTGTTTTTCCATATTGCAATTCAAATGTATTCCACCTCCTTGTAATGACTGTTAAGAAAGCCAGACACACAGAAGTCTTGTAAAGCCCCTGAAATACATTAAACATCCTGAAGGGGGTGCAACAAGCAATGGATTGAAAGCCAAACAGGAACTTGAGCTGCACGAGTGAATCTGCAGATGCTGGAAATAAATAAAAACACAAAATGCTGGCAGAACTCAGCAGGCCAGACAGCATCTATGGGAGGAGGTAGTGACGACGTTTTGGGCCGAAACCCTTCTGTCTATGTTCCTCTGACTCTCTCTCACCCTTTCAGCTGTCGGTTCATTCCTCTCCAACCCCTACTGGCCTTCTCCCACCGTTCTTCCCCCCCAATATTCTTTCCCTCTTCTTTTCACTCCTCTCTAGTTGTTCGTTTTCTCTTTCTCTCTCTCTCTTCAACATTCTCTTTTGCCCTTCTCTTTTTCATCCTCATCTTCCTTTCTACATTGTGTCCCAGCCTCTTTCACTCTCCTGTTTTCAGCTACTCTCCATCTCTATCTCCTCAGCTCTCTTTTCCCTCACTCTGCCTCCCTCTCCCATTCTCTATGTCACTGCCTGCTCACCCTCTCTTGCTCCAGTCCAGATCTTTTCTTCCTCTGCTCACTGCCTGCTCAAGAGATTTTCTCTCCCTTTTCCACGTTAGCTCGTTGCTCAACACTTGGAAGTAGCTGGCGGCACGTGCTACCTGAGGGTCCCTGGCCAGTTTTTCACCACAGAAATAATTTGAAGATTGTTAAAGCACTGGCTCTCCGACACACACTCCCTGTCAGCTGGCTCTCTAATAGTGACAAGAAACTGTCAGAGCCAAGAAGTACCACAGATTGAGAGAGAAAAAAACAACCCTCCAGAATTAATCAAATCACAAACAAGAGAAAATCTGCAGATGCTGGAAATTTGAGCAGCACACATAAAATGCTGGAGGAATTCAGCAGCCAGGCAGCATCTACGGAAAAAAGTACAGTTGACATTTTGGGCTGAATTGCCTCTGGCTGCGCATTCCATGTACGGGCCATCCTCTGAGTGAAAAGTTTAAAACAAGGAACAGGATAAAAAAACATAAATTTCTAGGCCAGGGGGAGAGAGATGTGAGAATATGTGTTGTAGAATATTGCCCATTTTGTTTGTTCCTTCAAAACTCAACAACGGTGCCTGAAGCCCCACTGGGTATTTTTTTTAGCCCGAGATCAGTGGTGTCATAGAGTAATACAGCACGGAAACAGGTCCTTCGGCCCGACTGGCCCATGCTGAACAAGATGACCAGCCAAGCTAGTCCCATTTGCCAGTCATGGGCCCATATTCTTCGAAGCATTTCCCTATCCCCGTACCTCTCCAAGACTCTTTTAAAAGTTGTTTATTGTACCAACCTCTACCACTTCCTCTGGAAGCTCATACCATATATGCACCACCTCTGTGTAAACAAAAAGCTGCCTCTCAAATTCCAATGAAATCTTCCTCCCCTCCCCCTCACCTTAACTCCACGGCCTCTTACAGAAAAATTTCATTGCTATCTTTCCCGTAGTAGACGACCAGCACAGCACATGGTAGTCCAAATTCAGCCTCACCAACATCTTATGCAACTTCAACATAACATCTCCTGTACTCAATGCCCCATTTGTGGACACAGGTCTGAACTTTGTGCCTTTTTCCTCTCAGCTTGGGTGCGAGCGGAACTAAAGGTCATAAGTTTAGGGTGAAAATCGAAGTACTTAAGGAGAACCTCTGGGGGAGCTTTCTCACTCAAAGGGTGGCGCAAGTTTGGAATGGGCTGATTGTGAAAGTGGTGGATGTGGGTTCAACTGCACCTTTGAAGAGATGTTTGGATAAGTACATGGATGGGAGGGATTTGGAGGGCTGTGGTCCAGGTGCAGGTAAATGTGACCAGGCAGAAGATGAGGCTGGCATGGGCTAGATGGGCCCAAGGGCCTGCTTCTGTGCTGTACTCTTCTGTGATCCTATGGCATCAGGACCTACCATTCAGCCACCGTGAGTCGTGCTGCTCAGTCCGAATGGAATGCCGGTGACCGAGGCTACGGAAGATGGTGAAGTCACGGCCCATCAGGTCAGTGGCGACACCGGAGTAGAGCTCCTCACCTGGGCAAATCAATAGAAAGCAACAGTTAGACCAAAAGACATTCGGCCATTCATCGCATCGAGTTTCCTCCATCATTCAATTATGCCTGATTTATTATCCCTCTCAACTCCATTCTCTAGCCTTCTCCCCATAACCTTTGATGCCCTTTACAATCAAGAATGGCCCTCCTTCAAGTCAAGTCAAGTCACTTTTTATTGTCATTTTGACCATAACTGCTGGTACAGTACACAGTAAAAACGAAACATTTTTCAGGACCATGGTGTCAATCAGCACCACCCTTTCCCAATCACCACCGCCCAGTGCCAGTAACGTTCACCATTTGTCAAGGCAACCCGCTTGCTGACCAGGCTTTCTCCAGAGACCACTTCCTTTCATCCAGCTTCCCATTCCAAAATTCAGATATCTCCTCTGTAGGATCATCTGTGCTTCATGCAGAAAAGGCACCTGCCTCCTCCCACTCATGGTAAAGCACAATGCAAGCGCCCACACATGAGACATTGGATGCCACCTGTAGATAGTTTTCAATCCTCACACTCCTAGCATCTTTTTAACATGTGCCCTGTGACTACCCTGGAAGTAAAGGCCAGTTGCAGGGCAAAGAACAAGAAATGTAAACTGATCCAACCTATGATTATCTCAGCTGGTCTCACCTTATCAGAGATATTTCTCTTTGTTCTACTCATTTCTCCTTCACCTCCTCTGCTGCTCCAAACTAACTGGTTTTCTCTCTTTACCAGCTCTGGAGCCTGTATCTAAATTCCCTACCATTTCCCTTTCCAGACATGCTGTCTGTCTGGCTACCCAGTCTTCTCTGATTCTACCTCAGATTGACAGAATCTGCAAGTTTCAGCTTTCATTATTTATTTATTTAGTAACACAGCCCAGAGGAGGCTCTTCCAACCCTTCGAGTTCTGCCACTCCAGCAACTGCGATGACCAATTAACCAATTAACCGATAGGTCTTTGGATTGTGGGAAGAAACTGGAGCACTCGGGGAAAAACCACGCAGTACACGGAGAGAACTCATAAACTCCTCACAGAACTGTGCCGGAATTGAACTCTGAACTTCAGAACACCCCAAGCGATAACAGTGTCGTGCTAACCTCTATGCTTCTGTGGCTGCCCATTTCTTTAAAGAGCAACAAGGTGAGAGGTGAATTGATAGAGAAGAACAAAATGCTACAAGACATAGATAGAGTGAGCAGCCAGAGACATTTTCCCAGACCAGAAATGGCTAATTCAAGGGGGCATAACTTTAGGGTGTTTGGAGGAAAGTATGGGGGTGTGCGGTTGGAGGGAGATTTTCACACAGAGTGATAGGGATGGTGGCAGAGGCAGATTAATATGGATATTTAAGAGGATCTTAGAAAGATGCCTGGATGAAAGAACAATGGAACGCAATGTGGAAGGGAAGGATTAGATTGATCTTGGAATAGGTTAAAAGGTTGACACAATGTTGCAGGATGAAGGAACTGTGCTGTGCAGTTCAATGTTCTATGCTAACAAGGAAAGCTATTTCTCAAGTTCCTTTGAATACAGTGGATTCCAAGAAACTTGGGAAAGAGCTTTCCTTGCTCTTTAGAATCCTCTGTAGTCTTGGATATACTGTGGAGCAGAGTTCCCAACCAGGGTCCATGGACCCCCTGCATGAAGAGGATTCTAAGAAACAAGAAAAGCAGTTTCCCAGAAGGAAACAGCTTTCCTTGTTGGCTCATGTAGTCTATACCAACTCAAAGAACAATCTCATTCCCTCAGTACTATCTAACGCCTCTAAGATCCACCCTCAGGGAGTCAAAGTCAAGTTTTTTGTCACATGCAGTTGTACACGTATGCACAGCTGCAAGGAAAAACTTACTGGTGGCAGCATCAGATATGCTGCATTCCGATTTTGGAAGCTAATCTGAACTCCCTTCACAAATGGATGTAACTACATTTGTATGCCATGACTTGGAACAAGAACAGGGTAGATAATCCCCAGTGTCAGAACCAATATTTAATTCTAAACCAACATCCTTTGGTTTCAGCTCCAAAGCACAAACCGCCCGTTTTCTGTGTTTTCTACATTTCAACTATGCTTCAGAACCACTTTGTGCTCTTTAACACGTGAAGATTGGACTGTGTGATAGGCTCAACAAAAATGTAAACTCTTCTTTGTTTAACACATTGCCAAATGTTTGGTAAGGGATGCCAAAGAACTGCTAGATTGGCATTTTAATCCTTCTGGAACGTCATCACTCTGTGATGGTCAGCCTAACTGTCAACAATTTTTTCAAGCAGAGTGTGCGGGTGCCTGGAATGCACTGCATGGAGTGATGGTCGTGCTGGGACCTTTAAGAGACACTTAGATAAGCACATGCATAACCTAACCCTCTGATTGCTCTTTTTGGTGCCTTAGGGATATACATTTGAGTCCGGCTAAAAGTCGAACATTATCTTTTGCTTCTCTTTTGGCTAGACGTTAAATTCTTCTTAGGTGGAGAGATGCTGCCCCACCCACTCATGCTCAATGGCTTAATGATATTATGTCCTGTTTAGACCTTGAAAAAAGTCACCACTCACTTCTCAACTCGGACATAAAGTTTCATAAGGAGTGGGGACCTTTTCTTGAATATTTTCATAACTTCTCTTTAGACTAAGTTTTTTTTTCCAGTCCCTTACTTTCAGCTTTCTTTTTCCTTGGTAGTAGGCATCATTATCTTTTGTTCTTATTTTCATTTACAGTTTTGGGGGTTTGAATGCTCTGATTTATATTTCCTACATCTTGTAGTGGTTGGTCTGGAGTTTTTTTTTCCCTGTGGGGGGGGGGGTGGGGTGGATACTAACTTTACATGACTTTATTTTGGGTGCTTTTTCACCATTATTTTGAACCATATTATTATTGTATGTTTATCTTGCACTGTATTAATCTCTTAATTTGTAGTTGGGTTTTTGTCGTAGCAATTGTAGAAATGCATAAAAAAATCAATTTAAAAAAAGATAAGCACATGCATGTGACAGAAATGGAAGAATATGGACATTCTGTAGGCTGAAGAGATTAATGGGCCATTTGATTACTAATTTAATTAGTGGCACAACATTGTGTGCGGGCTGATGGCCTGCTTTAGTTGTTATGTTTTATAACCAGAACACTAAACTGATTCTTAGGAAGACAAGGGAGTCTGGGAATGCAGGTCCAACTTCGTGTTTACTTTTAAAATGGCGCACACGCATCAGGTGGTATGGTGATGGCGTATGCAATTCACGCATTTCACGTATCCATACATATAACCCGTGAAGAATTATTTAAATGAACAAGAATGCTTAGTCACCATATATATACAAGATTGCTCAAATATTACTTAAATATTAAATACACAACGTCTGTGTTGTACTGTTCTGTATTCTGTGTTCTGTTGTTGTGAGTCAGAATGATTGACAGTCCAATAGAGAACAGAGATATATTTCCAAAACCAATATACTGAGGAATCAATGAATAAAAAAGACTAGTTTAGATCTGGTGTTGTGCAATGAGAATAAGTTATTTAATAATCTGGTAAGTGATGGTCTTTTACTGAAAGTTTATATAAAAGCTGAAAGCAACTTAATTCAATCTAAAACAAGGGTCTCAGATCTAAGTGCACTGCCGGAGGGAAGCTTTAAGTCAACAGTTGCTGTTTTCTAGCCAAGTATTTTCATTTATTACTTTCCCCATCAATGCCTTGTTCCTGATTTGTTAAATCTAGAAATATTCATAGTCCACAGATATAAGTAAGTATAAATGTAAACAAGCAAAACTGGGCAGGAGAAGTAGTTCAATCACTGGTTTAAAAGAAAAGGGGTTAAGAAAAAATAATAGATCAAAGGGAAAGTCTTACAACCTGTAACAGTCTGTAAATTGGGAATATTTTAGAATTCGACAAAGTTGAAACCAGGCATTCAAGAGGAAAGTGAAAAAATGAGAATAATCCAGTTCGAAGCATGTAACGTGACTGTAGTAGCTGTTAAGGACGTACAAAACTGAACAGGTTAGGAAGTTTTAACATGGTGCCCTTACAGACTAATCCAGGGCAATTTATATTGGGGAACATGGAAATGGTTAAAAAACCGAACGGATACATTGTGTCGGCATTCACAGAAAACAGAAAAATATAATGCTGGAAATGGTGATGAACAACAGACCTAGAGTAACAAGAAAGCTGAAAGAAATCATATTGTGTTGTAGAACTTAATGGGATTGAATACTGAGAAACGGAGCTGACGATCCACATCCCATGATTCTGAGAGAGGTGGCTAAGGGGAGAGTAGAGGCATCTTCCAAAGTTGCAAAGATTCCACAATGGTTCCTTCATTAAAGACGAAAGCAAATTAAGGCACATAGTCGAGATGGAGATTGACATAGAGAGTATTCTCTTCCCCCCCCCCCCCCCACCCCACCGCATGGGCAGAAGAAACAAAGGTATGAAGGCACATACCACCAGGCTCAAGGACATCTTCTATCCCACTTTTTAAAACAATGCCAAGCAGCTGTCCAATTCCGTCTATATAAATGTTTCCCTGGTATGAAAAGATGGACCCTTGACCTCATAATCTTCATGACTGTCACTCTGCCACTGACTGTCCACCTATACTGCACTTTCTCTGTAGCTGTCACACTTTATTCTACATTCTGCTATTGCTTGACAGGGTACTAACTTAATGCACTGTTGTAATGAACTAATCTGTATGGACGGTATGAAAGACTTGCTTTGACCTCAGTAGATGTGACAATTATAAACTAATTTACCAGTTTAATCCATGAACCTCGTTGGCTTATCTGTACGCCCATGGAATCTCAGCTCTCAATGCTGGTCCATACCATCTCCATACACTCACCTATCAAAATGGAGGTGGAGAGGTGCTTGGCATCGTAAGGACTCCTTCCTTTTCCATCTTCAATTTGATTGAAGTCAATCCTGAACTGGTGCTCCTACAGCAAGATAAGGGAATGGAAGTTAATGCAATGCAGTGAAGGACATTCAATCAAAGCGTTTTCCATTTACTTGTTTTGCAAAAAGGGAGAGTGCAGAGCAGCATCAATAAATAAGCAATAATTATTGAGAACATGAGACGAAGAGTTTCTTAAAGAGAGTCCATTGGTTGTGGGAACAATTCAGTGAAAGAGAGAGAGAGACAGAATGAAATTATCCCTACTGATTCAAGAGCCTGATGGTTGAGGGTAATAACTGCTCCTGAGCCTGGTGGTGTGGGTCCTGAGGCTCCTATACATCCTTCGAGAAGAGAACATGGTCTGGGTGGTGGGGTTTCTTGATGATGGCTGCTTCTTTCCTATTTCTCATGTTCACTCCATGTAGATGTGCTCAAAGGTGGTGGTGGGGGGAAGGATTTATCTGTGATGGACTGGGTTGCATCCATTACTCTTTGTGGGATTTTCCTTTCAAGGGAATTGGTGTTTCCAATGAGTGCACATGAAGAGTATGTGGAGAGTCAGGACCAGAGGGCACAGCTTCAGAATAGATAGATGTCCCTTTAGAACAGAGATGAGGAGGAAATTCTTTGGCCTGAGCATGGTGAATCTGTGGAATTCATGGCCACAGATGGCTGTGGAGGCCAAGTCATTAGGTATATTTAAAGTGGAGTTTGATAGGTTATTGATTAGTAAGTGTGTCAAAGGTTACATGGAGAAGGCCGAAGAATGGGGTTAAGATGGGTAATAAATCAGCCATGATAGAATGGCAGAGCAGACTTAATATACTAAATGGACTGATTCTGCTCCTTTGTCTTATGCGCTTGTGATTCAGCCTTCCAGGAGTAGGAATGAAATCCCGCAGGAAATCCCAAGCACGTTCCAGCCACGCACTTAAAACACAGTCCAGACAGATTGCAGGAACCAATTTACACTGGTGTGACATGTCCACTTAAACCAAAACAAATTCTCAAAAAAAAAAGTCCTCATTAAGATTCTGCTTGCCAGAGCTTGCCATGCAAGGAGGCTTCTTACATGGTCTAGATTGGCAAAGTCTTGAGGAAGACAGCCATCTGTAGCCACAGCCTCAGGGCGAAAGGATGTTCCTTTAAAACTGAGATGAGCAGCAACTTCTTCAGCCAGTTGCTGACGAATCCGTTTTTTTGTTGTTGTCACAGAGCGTGGTGGAGTCTAAGCCTCCGGGAATATTTAAGGCAGAGATTGCCAGCTTCTTGATTGGTAGAGGGGATAAAGGTTACAGGAAGAAGTCAGGAGCTGGGGCTGAGAACAGAAATAAAAATCTGTCATGATTGAATGGTAGAACAGACTCAATGGGCTGAATGACCTAATTCTTCTATACATTATGATCTTATGACACGGTGGGCCAAGGGACCCGTTGCTCTGCTCTACGACTTTGTGACCCTAAAGAAAACACTCAATGGGTCAGGTAGCACGTGTGGAAAGAGAAACAGAGCCCAATGGTTCTGCTGGTGAAGTGCTGGGCACTGCTGGGGGTGGGAATGGGACTGAGTTTGGCTAGGATTGGCTCCCACAGCTTCGGCCAGATGATGATACATATAACATGAAATAGACTCTGAAACTAATCTTCAACGCTGATAATTACTGCCAATTTTTTCTGATAGTGTTTGAAGTTTAAACAAGATCTTTGGTTATTTTTGGCTGTTTGTCCGCTGCACTTTGAAACATCTGGCATGCCTCTGAAAGAGAATATCAGGGGCTCAAGCATCATATGCCGAAGTTTCAGGCATGTAATCCCTCTCCCACGGAGGAAGATTTCAGTATTTAGACATAAGACTATACGACATAGGAGCCGAATTAGACCATTTGGCACATTATGTCTGCTTTGCCATTCCTGCCGTGGCCGATTTATTATTCCTCTCAACCCCAATCTCCGAGTAACCGTAAAGCCCTGACTAATCACGAACCTCCCAACCTTCAGTATAAATATGCCCAATGATTTAGCCTCTGTTTGTGGCAATGATTCATCACCCTCTGGCTAAGGAAATTTCTTTTCTTCGCTGTTCTAAATGGACGTCCTTCAATGATAATTTCAGTGCTGTGATAAGTGATGATGCCCATGCCGGTTCAGGAGCCCGATGGTTTGAAGGGCAGTAACAGTTCCTGAACCTGCTGAGTGGGACCTGAAAGCTCCTTCCTGATGGTAGCAGCAAGAAGAGAGCACGTCCTGGATGGTGGGCGTCCTTGATGATGGATGCTGCTTTCCTGTGGCTGCGCTCCTGGTAGATATGCTCAATGATCTGTAACCTTAGTGACTTTCTCTCATATCTCTGATTTGCAAAAACCCCTCAGTCTTGGGTTTAAAATTATAATTGCAGTTTGCTGAGCAGAGTTTCCACCGTTATTTGAGTATGGAAATGTTCTCCAAATTCACTCCAAAATGCCTTGCTCTCATTCTGAGTCTAAACCAAAATAACGTAAACCAGTTCTGGTATTGACAGAAGATTTCCTATCTGGGTGGTACTACTTTGGTGGTAAAATGAAGCCATCATCCTGGAAATATGTGGCAGCCATGTTTTGTTTGCTTGGTGTGATGCTGCCTTGTCAGAAGATTGTCATGGGGGAGTTGCAATTGTAAGACCATAAGACATAGCTGCACAATTAGGCCATTCAGTCCATCGAGTCTGTTTCACCATTCTAACATGGCTGATTTATTATCTCTCTCAACCCTATTCTTCGGCCTTCTCCCTGTAACTCTTTATGTCCTTACTGATCAAGAACCTGTCGACCTGCACTTTAAATATACTCACATGACTGGCCTTCACAGCCACCTATGGCAATGAATTCCACTGATTCAACACCCTTTGGCTAAAGAAATTCTCCCTCACCTCTGTTCCACAGGGACGTCCTTCTATTCTGAGGTTGTAACCTCTGGTCATTGACTCCCCCACTATAGGAAGCACCCTCTCCACAATATCCAAAAGGTTTCGATGAGATCCTCCCTCGTTCTTCTAAGCTTCAGCAAGTACAGGTCCAGAGCTGCCAAATGCTCTTCATATGTTAACCTTTTCATTCCTGTGATAATTCTCGAGAACTTCTTTTGAACCCTCTCTAATGTCAGCACATCCTTTCTTGGACAAGGGGCCCAAAACTGCTCACAATACTCCAAGTGCAGTCTGACCAATGCCTTATAAAGCCTCAGATTTACGTCCTTGCTTTTATATTCTGGTCTTCTCAAAATGAAAGTCCTTAGAACTTACCCCCTCACCTTAAATGAATATCCCCTGACATTAAACCTTTCATTGTCCCTCCCCACATAAAACTCATAGTACTATGTCACCAATCTGCATGGAAAACATAAGAGAAAAGGCCGTATAATCACAGAGATACAAGAAGAAAACAAGCAAAAGATCTCACATCACAGGGGAAACCTGCCAAGAGGCTCAGAGCATAGAAAGCCCTCTCCTGCTCAGCCAAGGTCATTGTACTGGGAAGCCGGCAGAGGAGAGTACTTACATCAAACTTGCTCCCGACCTCCACGTATGCACAGACGGGGTGGAAAGCTCCAGTGCCACAGGTATACAGGTGGGTCCTGTTGAACTGATGCAGGACTTTGATGAAGTTGGCACAGTCTGCCTACAACAGAAGGAATACAGGCATCAGGCAACGGTTAAGAACTAGGAGCAGTAATAAGTTATATGGTCTCGAGCCTTTTCCATCATCCTATCAGATCAGTATTCATATTCTACAGCACAGAACCAGGCCCTTCAGCCCATCTAGCCCATGCTGATCTGATCTTCTGCTGACTCCCATCTACCTGCACCTGGACCATAGCCCTCCATACCCCTTTCATCCATGTACCTTTCCAAACATTTCTTAAATATCACAATTGAATCTGCATCTACCGCTTCCACTGGCAGCTCATCCACCATCCTCTAAGTGAAGAAGCACCCCCGCCAATTCTCTTTAATTATTTAATCTTTCACTCTAAACTCACAACTTCTAGTTCTAGTCTCACCCAACCTGAGGGGGAGAGAAAAGCCTGCTTACATTTACCCTCATAACTCTGTATACCACTATCAAATCTCTCTTCATCCTTCTATGTTCCAGGGAGTAAAACTCTAACTTACTCAACCAACTTAGGTCCTCAAGTCCCAGCAACATCCTCGTGAATTATCTCTGCAATCTTTCAATCTTGTGGTGAAAAATTCTATTGACCTTATACAACCCAGAAGGACAGCTCGGTGCATCATCGCAGCAATATCCATTGGAAAGATATTCCCAAATCCACAAACTTTTGCAGCAATTCCCCCATGCACACCCAATATTTCCTCCAAACTCCAAGAGATAATATTCAATTCACAGCTGCAAAGCTCTAAACTCAAAAAGAGGTTTTATGCCCTACCTGATACAGGTATCTCAGGGTACTGCACTACAGGGAAGTTATACTGTATCAATCTACACTTCAAGGAATAGTTTACTTTTTTGTCTTGTCTCTGCAGCAGGGTCTAGACGCCAATACCCACTACTTGAGTGGTGGGCCACCTCCCACCAAGGAGGAGATAACAGTTTGGACACAGTTTATTTTAGTTTTAATGATACATGCTTAATTTTGGACAAATAGTTATTAACACACATTTCACACTCACAGAAGATTTCTAATGTATAAAAGATTTCCAAATTAGAAAATATTTATAAACTACAAAGAATTTCCAAACACAAGGATAATTCTTACAAACTAAAAGAGTTGCATATAAACAAATCGTCCACTGCAGTAACTGAAGGTTTAGGAATGAATTCTAGTTCTACTTTCTTTCATTCTCCTTATCATTACCATAATCCACAATGCTTCCTAATACTTATACAGTTCTGCTACTAATTGACAGCATCAGCAGAGATATTTTTCAAATATCTTTGCTGGAACCAAGTAATTCACACATGTGGTCTAAAAGCCTGTGGGGACAGAGATTCTGGACATCCATCCGTAAGGGCTGACTCTCTGAGTACACAAATATCTGAACTATTGATTGATCAATTTTACCTGTGACCATGTTTGATGTGCTAAATGCCAAAATCAGTCTGATCTGAAAGCGTCCTTGATCACAATGGTGCTAATAACTTAGCCAATTTTGTCTGATTGGATACAGGCCAACTAACAAAGCCCCACTGTCTTACATCGATTAAATATGGACTTACAAGACCTCACAGTTTACTTGTTTACAACAAGAAGCTGAGTAAGAAATATTTCACAGTATGTGGACTAGCCGACGAGAGGAGAGGCCATACTGGATCCAGCTCTGGGTAATGAACCTGGTCAGGTGGCAGACCTCTTGGTGGGGGAGCATTTTGGTGAGAGTGACCACAACTCCCTTAGCTTCAGCATAGCTATGGAAAAGGATAAAAACAGACAAAATGGGAAAGTGCTTAACTGGGGAAGGGCTAACCATGAAGGGATGAGGCAGGAATTGGAAACATGTTCAAGGGTGAAAGCACAGAAGTAACATACAGGAAGTTTAGGGACCACTTGTGGGTTCAGAATAGGTTTGTCCCACTGAGACAAGGGAAAAATGGTAGGAAAAGGGAACCGTAGCTGACAAAACATGTGAGGCAACTCATCAAGAGGAAGAAGGAAGCATATGTCAGATATAAGAAGTAGGAAGCAGGAGGGGCTCATGAGAAATATAGGGTAGCCAGAAAGGAGCTTAAGAAAGGACTTAGGAGAGCTCAAAGGGGGCATGAGAAGGCCTTGGCATGTAGGATTAAGGAGAACCCCAAGGTGTTCTATGAGTATGTGAAGAACAGAAGGATGACAAGAATGAAGGTGGGGCCGATATGTGCCTGGAGGTGGAGGAGGTTGGGGAGGTCCTAAATGAATACTTTGCATCAGTATTCACAAGAGAAAAGGACCTTGATCAGGGTGAGGTCGAAATAGAACAGGCCTGTGTACTGGCCAATGTGGAGATTAAGGGAGAAGAAGTGTTGGATCTTCTTAAAAACATCAAGATTGATAAGTCCCCAGGGCCGGACATGATATACCCCAGGTTGCTGTGGGAAGTGAGAGAAGAGATCGCTGGAGCAGTAGCTATGATCTTTGAATCCTCTCTGGCTGCAGGGGAGGTGCTGGAGGATTGCAGAATGGCAAATGTAGGTCTCTTGTTTAAAAAAGGTAATAGGGAGAATCCTGGGAAATATAGACCGGTGAGTCTTATGTCGGTAGACTGCAAACTATTGGAAAGGATTCTTAAGGATAGGATCTACAAGCATTTGGAGAAGTACAGTCTACTCAAGATAGTCAACATGGCTTTGTGAAGGGAAGGTCATGCCTCATGAGCCTAACTGAGTTTTTTGAAGAGGTAACAAAAGAAATTGATGAGGGTAGGGTGGTAGACGTGGTCTACATGGATTTTAGCAAGGCATTTGACAAGGTCCCCCACGAGAGACTCATCCAGAAAGTCATGAGGCATGGGATCAGTGGAACCTTGGCTGTTTGGATAACGAATTGGCTTACAGGAAGAAAGCAGAGGGTAGTAGTGGAAGGAAAGTGTTCTGCCTGGAGGTCGGTGACCAGTGGAGTGCCACAGGGATCTGTCCTGGGACCCCTGCTCTTTGTGATTTTTATAAATGACCTGGATGAAGAGGCAGAAGGATGGGTGAATAAGTTTGCAGATGACACTAAGATTGGAGGAGTTGTGGATGGAGCTGTAGGTTGTCGAAGGTTACAAGAAGATATAGACAGGATGCAGAGTTGGGCAGAAAAGTGGCAGATGGAGTTCAATCCGGATAAGTGTGAGGTGATGCATTTTGGAAGGACAAACCAGAAGGCTGAGTACAGGGTTAATGGTCGCTTACTTAAGAGTGTGGAAGAACAGAGGGACCTTGGGGTTCAAATCCATACATCCCTCAAGGTCGCTGCACAGGTTGATAGGATAGTTAAGAAGGCCTATGGGATGCTAGGCTTCATTAATAGGGCGATTGAGTTCAAATGTAGAGAGATCATGTTGCATTCTACAAATCTCTGGTAAGAACACATTTAGAGTATTGTGTTCAGTTCTGGTCACCTCATTATAGGAAGGATGTGGAAGCTATGGAGAGGGTGCAGAGGAGATTTACCAGGATGTTGCCTGGATTAGAAAACAAGTCTTATGAGGCAAGGTTAGCAGAGCTGGGACTTTTCTCTTTGGAGCGTAGAAGGATGAGAGAGGACTTGATAGAGGTCTACAAGATTATGAGAGGCATAGATAGGGTGAATAGTTAGTACCTGTTTCCCAGGGCACCAATAGCAAACACCAGAGGGCATATGTACAAAATTAAGGGAGGGAAGTTTAGGCGAGACATCAGGGGTAAGTTTTTTTACACAGAGGGTTGTGGGTGCCTGGAATGACTTGCCAGGGATGGTGGTGGAGGCTAAAACATTAGGGGTATTTAAGAGCCTCTTGGACAGGCACATGGAAGAAAAAAATAGAGGGTTACGGGGTAGTGTGGGTTTAGTACATTTTTTTAAGGAATATATGGGTTGGTACAACATCGAGGGCTCTAGGGCCTGTACTGTGCTGTAGTACTCTAGTGTCTAGTGTCTAGCTAGGAGTTTAACTCTGCCACAAAAGCTCTGACACTTTGGAAAGGTCATGCTGTTGTGATAGAAAGCTGAGGTCAATAAGCCTCTCTGGTCCTGGGAAGTGAATAGGGGAGGCCCTCCGTTGGTCAGGGTTGACTTTGGAAGTTGCATCCAAGCCGTCTATGTTGAATATGAAGCCAGGGCAACATGATAAGGAGAGCAAGCCTATTGCAGCTGATGAACCCAAAGGAACGGCAGTTTGGCACCAGCGGTGTCACAGGAGTGGTCAGGCAGCATTGACCTCAATATAGGACTGCCTTTGTGACTCCAGCTCTGGAGTTTTCCTCAGGGTTTACTCTCAAAGCCTTCCTATGAGCGGGTATAGTCGCAAGGCTGCAGAGGTTTGAAATCAGAGTTTCCCTTCTCCTAGATGAGCTGTCAACCGGGGCTGATTTTAAGGAGGCTTTGCCAACCTCCTGTCAGTAGAAATGGTTCTGCCAGGTTTAGTAGTTAAGTCACACGTAAAGGCCAAGAGCTGATCTTGGTTGTCAGAGGCTATTTGAGATGAAAGCTATTGGGAGCATTTAATAGGTTGCAGGAGCTTGTCCCCGCTACTCCACTGCCCCCCCCCCCCACCCTGTGAAAAACCTTGAGGAACAGAAGAAAGGGAATATCCATCAAATTATCCACTTTGCTGTATTGGCATTCTAAAGTTATTAATGGATCTGTTTCTATTGCCTTCCAAGCAGCACATTTCATATCACAAGTATTCACAGCATGAAAAAAAAATCACCTGCTTCTTGCAGTACTTTACCAAGGTAAGATTGCCCACATGATATCACCTCACCAAGACTCTCACCAGGCTGGCGGTGAGAGGGGCAATCCCGGTCAGATCCTTCCTGTATGCTCAGAGCGTTACCCCCACCACGAGCTGACCCAAAGGTGACTGTAGTGGGAGTGAGACAGTCGCTCACCTTCTTGGGGACTGTGAGTTTGTGAAGATGGTGTGGAGAAAGATAGAGGTCTGTGTCATGGCTCAGCCCAAGCAGCTGCTTGACAGAGAACCCTCTGGTCTACAGATTGTCCCCAGGGACAAGCCTAGAGACAGATATCAAGTGTTGCTGGAAGATAATCAATTCTGTGAAAGATACCCTTTGATCTGCCCGAAACTTGTTGCTCTGCCAGCACTTTGAGAACTAAACGGAGGAGTTCTGCCAACTAGCATATTCCAGGAAGGGATGAACTGAAGCTCGGTGGGGGGGAGGACCACGGTATAAGGTTTTTCTGCTAATCGACAGAGAGGGTCTGGGGCGGGTGAGGAAGCCCCTCAAGTATTATAGTAGTGTACCACCCCTGGGCGCCCACATGAGGGGCAACGGTTTTAAGAAATGTAATTTCTTAATTTCTTTAAAATGTAATTTTAAAGAAATGCAAACGCTTAATGCGTTGACTATGAATGTAAGAATGAAAAGCCATTGCAGGGTTTATCCTTGTAAATATTTTTAATCAATAATAAAGTTTATCTTGATTTTAAACGTGCAAGGGAGATTCACCAGGACTTTGCCTGGATTGGAGGATATGAGTAATAGGCTTGCTTTTCTTAGAACAAAAGAGGATGAGAGGTAACTTGAAAGATGTATTTAAAATTATGAATGGGTAGATAGTTCTTTTTGTACAATAGATTGCACAAAGTTAAAGTAAATCCAAAGCTTTTATTTTGGAGTATGATATTAACTTAGTTTTAGTGTACCCAAATAAACTTTATTCATTATTTCAAATAAAAACAAAACTAAACTGTGCAATGCCTTTTTATTCTTACATTTGTGGAAATGTCCTTTACTTGTAGTAACAACATGGCATTTTTGTCTGTAACAAAATTGAACTTGTATTGTACCAGAATGCATTGCTAAAAGTGTTTGTGCAACATCATATTGATGGAACCTGAGTACCTGACAAACTGCGGAGCAGCAGATGTGTTACTGGCAGAGTGCCAAATATACTGATTAAGCAGAACAGAATGTGCCCTTGTCCTTGACCTGGGGCACGGGTAGCCATCATTTGTGTATGAAAGAATGACTCTGCTTTCTGCTGCCGACTCCCGTGAGGTGCTAGTCTTCCCTTGCTGCATGTAAAATAAATGTGCTTAGGACTGATCTACTCTGAGTGAATTGTTGTTTGTTATCAGACATAGCTATAAGGTGCACAACACATTCACAGTCAAAGCTTTCAGTATTGATCTACACTCAGTGGCCACATTATTTGGTACTTTCTGTACCTAATAAAGTGGCACTGCTTGTGTGTTTGTGGTCTTCTGCTGCTATACCCTATCCACTTTAAGGTTTGAAATGTACATTCAGAAATGCTCTTCTGCACACCACTGTTGTAACACATGTCTACTTTAGCTATTGTTGCCTTTCTGTCAACTTGAACCTGATTGGCCATTCTCCTCTGACCTTTTTCATTAACAAGCTGTTTTTGCTCACGGAGCTAATGCTCGTTGGATTTTTTTTCTTTGGCTTATTGCACTACCCTCTGTAAACTTTAAACACTGGTGTGCATGAAAATCCCAGATGATCAGCAGTTTCTGAGATACTCAGACCACCCAATCTGGCACCAACAATCACTCCACAGTTAATGTCATTTAGATCACATTTCTGCCCCATTCTGATGTTTAGTCTGAACAACAACTCTTGACCATGCTAGCATGCTTTTATACATTGAGTTGCTGCCACATGATTGGCTGATTAGATATCTGCATTAACGAGCAGGTGTGCAGGAGTACCTAATAAAGTGGCCACTGAGTGTATTACAATACTGAACATTATCAAACACCTCTCCACTCCCTAGAAGCAATACAATTAGTGTAAAATGTAATTTCCTCCTCCCTCTATTCTCACTGAGGATCAGACAATGAGCTATATAAATTCAATTTCTCCTCCAGTGAGAAACGGTCAGTAATATTCCGAGCCACGGGTATTGTATTCTCATCAAGACACATCAATGGAATCTTGAAATCTGATACCCAAATCACATAAAAAATCCAGGAATTTCATGCAATAGATTTGGAATTTGACTTCAATCAAGCAGAGCACCCTGTGGTAATCATTATTTTGTAGTTTCAAAGTGTTACCAAAGACCAGTGAATTAACGAGGGTGTAAATGCCAGTACGTTCGTGGGATTAAAAGTCTGGCTCCAGGGCTGCCCACATCACCGCTTGTAAAGGGTGCTGAAGTGATTTTCTTGCAATATTTTATGCTGATTAAGGTGAAAGTGGAAGGAAAGGCAGGGAGGAAGGAACTGATTCATCTACTTCCAAGTCCAAGTCAAGTTTATTGTCATTTAACTATCTTCATGTGTACCGCCAAATGTGATAAAGTTTCTCCAAGCCAGGGTGTAAAGTACGGTAGTACACGTTGCACATATATAACACACAGTAATTAAACCTACAAATGAATTACACACAGATAAACAAAGTAAAGCACATAAATTAAATACTGTAAGGTACAGTACAAACTATCCCATGGCTCTTAAAATATGATGCGGCAGGGAGTTCAGAAACCTAATGGCCTGAGGGAAAAAACTCTTTCTCCATCCTTGTCTTTATGCATTGCAGTCTCCTTCCTGATGTTAAAATCTGCTATTTATGTCTAATGTGAGGGAAAATAATTTGAAAGTAATTGGAGGAGAGTATAGAGGGGAGTGTCAGAGGTAGATTGTTTTTACACAGAGAGTGGTGGGTGTGTGGAGGCAGATACATTAGGGGCATTTAATAAACTCTCAGATAGGTACATGAATGATAGAAAACTGGAAGACTTTGTGGGAGGGAAGGGTTAGATTGATCTTAGAGTAATTTAAAAGGCCAGCACAACATCGTAGGCCGAAGGCCCTTTACTGTGCTGTAGTGTTTTATGTTCACAAACACCCGGACCTTAGGTTGGACAAATGCAAAAGAGCCAAGTCATAAAATAAACCAGGAAGTTGTTGGCTGTAAGCAGATATGAAATCAGACCCAGAGTTAGGTTTATTATCACTGACATAAGTCGTGAAATTTGACTATAAAACCATAAGATATAAGAGCAGAAGGAGGCTATTTGGCTCATCAAGCCTGCTCTCCCTCCCAGCCCCATTCTCCTGCTTTCTCACCATATCTCATACATATGCCATATGTATGTAAGTACATGTTCTGCACAGCATTGTGGGTTGAAGGGCCTGTATCGTGCTGTAGGTTTTCTTTGTTTCTATTCCTTCACGGCCTGACCAATTAAGAACCTATCAACCTTTACCTTAAATATACCCAAAGACTTGGCCTCTGCAGCGCTTGGAAAATTCCACAGATTCATCACTCTCTGGCTCAAGAAATCCCTCCTCATCTCTGTTCTAAATGGAGGTCCCCCTATTCTGAGGCTGTGTCTCTGGGCTTAGAAACCCCTGTCAAAGGAAGCATGCTCTCCACACCCACTCTATCTGGGCCTTTCAACATTCAATAGATTTCTGTGAGATCCTAGTGGCAGCAGTACAGTGCAAGACATAAAAATTACCATAAGTCACAAAAAATACATAAATCATGTTGAAGAGGACTAATGAGTAGAGTTCATGAACCATTCAGAAATGTGAAGGCAGAGGAGAAGAAGCTGTTTCTGAATCATTGCAAGTGTATCTCAGGGCTCCTATACCTCCTCCCCGATGGTGGTAATGAGAAGATGGCATGCAAAAGGATTCGATGGGCCAAGTAGCCTAACTGCTCCTATTCCTTACGGTCTTAAGTTACAGCATCAACTTTTCTGAACAAATGTATTCTTTATAATGATACATGCGTGTCAATAGCGTAGTGGTTAGCGCTATGCTATCATAGCACGGGGTGTTCTGGAGTTTTGAGTTCGATTCCGGTGCCATCTGAAAGGAGTGTGTTTGTTACCCCATGGGTTTCTTCCGGGTGCTCTAGTTCGGTCCCACAGTCCAAAGACATCCCAGTCACAAGGTTAACCGGTGATTGTCAATTGTTCTGTGATTAGGCGAGTGTAGGTCGTGGACGATGTATCTCTTTGAGCCAGAAGGGCCTATTCTGTGCTGCAACTCTAAATAAAACAAGTAAAACTCAGCCCATATCAATGATGCATGATGTAAAATAATTTGCTCCTGAATGTAAATCCTGATATTTTGTGGCTGATCCACAAGACAGATCTTGTGGAAAGTAATGTTGTACTTTTAGAACCAGTGCAAGGAACACCTGCTCTTGTAATTTTTGGTAAAGGCAACGGTTCCTCCGGGTAGGTCCAAACAATGAGAAGGAATGCTTAGCTACACCTCAAACCATCTTGTTTTGCTCTCTGTTTGATCGTGTCCCTGCCCCTAATCTTTCTGAGAGGAAACTGCTTCACTCAGAGGGTGTGAGAGTGTGGAACGAGCTGCCAGTGCAGGTGGTGCATGTGAGCTCGATTTCAACATTTAAGAGAAGTTTGGACAGGTACATTGATGGTAGGGCTATGGAGGGCTATTCATTCCAATGCAGTTTGATGGGCATAGGCAGTTTAAATGGTTCAGCATGAACTAGATGGGCTGAAGGGCCTGTTTCTGTGCTGTATTTTTCTATGACTCTATGTGCTATTCTCCAGGTGTGATCCCATCAATATTCTGTATAGATATCTCATAACTTCCCTACGACCTATACTCCACCCCTTTTTCAATCAAACCCAATAACCTGTCTTACGGGGAAAGGTTGAACGCGTTCGGGATTTTTTTCTTTAGAGCGAAGGAGGATGAGAGGCAACTTGATAGATGTGTATAAGGTTATGAGTAATGGATAGAGTGGACAGCCAAAGTCTTTTTCCCACGGCGTCAATGGCCAATACCAGAGGACACCCTTTTCAGACAGAGGGAAATGTAGGAGAGATGTCAGAGGTAGGTTTTCTTTTACACAGAGAGTGGTGGGTACCTGGAATGCCGTGACAGAGGGTGGGGCAGCTGCGGGTAGAGGCTGATACAATAAGAATACTGTAGGCTGGTTATGAGACTCTTAGATAGGCACATAGATCAAGGAAAACTGGAGGAATAATGCACGCACGCACGGACGCACACACGCACACACACACACTCGCGCACACACTCGCACACGCACACACGCACACACGCACACACCTGTTGTTGTCCAGGTGGCCCAAGTGACTTGTTGCTCCAGGCTGCAAGAAAGTGGGAGAGGCAAAGGGCTGGAGAAGGAGAAATCTGACAGGAGAGTACAGTGGGCTATAAAATAAAGGGAAAGACGAGGACATCCAGAAGGCAGAAAGTGAAGCTGATATCAAGGTCATAAGGGTGTGAGAGGGTCTGAACCAAACCGTATCATCATTAATTTCTCTAAAACTTCCAGTTTCCTCTGTTACCCCCCCCCCACCCCAACCTCTTTTCCCTTATCCCTGTGGCCCATTACCCTTCCTCTTCCCCCCTCCCTATCCTAAAATGTTGACTCCTGATTCCTCTCCAT
Source organism: Hemitrygon akajei (assembly GCF_048418815.1). Taxonomy (NCBI): domain Eukaryota; kingdom Metazoa; phylum Chordata; class Chondrichthyes; order Myliobatiformes; family Dasyatidae; genus Hemitrygon; species Hemitrygon akajei. The sequence goes on from NC_133142.1 coordinate 10,874,337, forward strand.
AGACGCTGCCTGACCTGCTGAGCTCCTCCAGCATTTTGTGTGTGTTGCTTTGGATTTCCAGCATCTGCAGAATCTCTTATGTTTAGATTCTTTGTTGTAACTCAAATGACGCATTTCACTCTGTTCGATATACATGTGATATACATGTGATATACATGTACAGTACCTGCACTTGACATTAGTTCATCTCAGTATTTGGCTTGTATTACTAATAGCCTTCTCTTGACCCAAGGGTGATGGGCCAATCCTCAGATTTCATTTTTAATTGCTTAAATTCTAGATTTTCAAACTGAGGGGTTGGGCAACTTGGGGACTGGGGCCACAATTATAAAAACAAACAGTCTGTATTCATGTTTATTACTGTGGTGGAGAGTGTAAGAAGAATAGATGTAGGAAAAACAAATCTCTCTAAAATGGAGCAAAAACCTTGATTTAAATTCTGCCTGGAATTTTACACCATAAGACCTAGAGCAGAATTAGACTATTTGGGCCATCGAGTCTGCTCCTTCATTCCAACATGGTAGATTTATTACCCCTCTCAACCCCACTCTACTGTCTTCTCCCTGTACCTGATGCCCTTACTAATCAAGAACCTAACAACCTCCATTTTAAATATATATCCAATAACTTGGCCTCGACGGCCACCTGTGGCAATAAATTCCACAGATTCACCTCCATCTGGTTAAAGAAATTCCTCCTCATTTTTGTTCTAAAGGGACGTTCATTTATTCTGAGGCTGTGCCCTCTGTCCTTGACTCCCCAGTATGGGAAACATCTTCTCCACATCCACTCTAAATAGGCCTTTCAATATTCGATAGATTTCAATGAGATCCCCACTTGTTCTGGTAAACTTCAGTGAGTTCAAATGCAACATTTAAGAGAAGTTTGGATGTTCGTGGATGGGAGGGGTATGGAGGGCTATGGTCCAGGTGTAGGTAGATGGGACTAAGCATAAGACCATACTGGCATGGACTGGATAAATCAAAGGGCCTGTTTCAGTCCTGTAGCACTCTCCGACTCAAAGAACTCTTGATCTCCAATCTATGTTACTGTGGCCCTTACATTTATTATCTACTGCAGTGCACTTTCTATGCAACAGTAACACTATATCCTGCATTTTGTTTGTACGTGGTCTCAAGTCTTTGTACATTCTACCTGAAGTGAAGGTGAAGGGGGGGGGGGTAGGGAAATAGGGGAGAGAGAGTAATCAGGGTGGGAGGTGTCCTTGCTTATGTTAGCTGTTTTACCAACACAGTGGGAAGGATAAATGGAGTCAACAGAGGGGAGGCAGGCTTGTGTGATGGGCTGTATTTTGTTCACAATACTCTGCAATTTCTTGCAGTCATTGGCAAAACAGTTTGCATACAAAGCCATAATGCATCCATTTAGGATATTTTCTGTTGTTGTTTGTTTAGTTTGTTGTTCGTCCTTCGGAGTCGAAGATGACCACAACTTCTGTCAGGTGGAGGGTTTGTGACTGTGGTGACTGGTGAGGCCAATCCAGGCCCTGAAAGCTCGCCCACATGTGGGACACATGAGGGTAGGTGCTACAGTGGAAGTGGAGGTAGCTCGAGCCTTGCGCGCGGCGCGTTTCCTCTGAGGCTCTGCGGTGCGTCTGATTTCTGCTGCATACGCTCCTTTAGTGGTCCTGCTCCACCAGGGTGGGCGGTCCAGAGCAAGCGATTCCCAGTTACTGGGATTGATGTTGAGGTCTTTGAGGGACACTTTGAGGCAGTCTTTGAAATGTTTCTTCTGCCCTCCGACTGAGCGCTTGCCCTGGCTCAGCTCTCCATACAGCAGCTGTTTTGGTAGTCGGCTGTCAGACATCCTGACGACATGGCCAGCCCATCTGGCTTGGGCTTTCTGTAGGAGGGTGTAGACACTGTGGGTGCTAGCCCGCTCCAGGACCTCCGTGTCTGGGACTTTGTCCTGCCATCGTACGTGGAGAAGTCTGCGGAGGCAGCTCAAGTGGAAGTGGTTGAGCTGTTTAGCGTGTCTGCTGTAGACAGTCCAGGTCTCGCTGGCATAGAGGAGGGTGGTGAGAACCACTGCTCGGTAGACCTTCAGCTTGGTGGTAAGGCTGAGTCCTCTCTGCTCCCATACATTCTCACGGAGTCTCCCAAAGGCGGCACTGGCTTTGGCAATTCTGTTGCTGATCTCTGCATCTATGTTCACCGCTCGTGATAGAGTACTGCCCAGATAAGTAAAGCTGTCGACTGCCAGTAGCTTCTGCCCCTTTACTGTGATGTGTGGTTCCTGGTAGGGCTTTCCAGGTGCGGGCTGGTACATAACTTCGGTCTTTTTTGTGCTGATTGTAAGCCCAAAGTTGTCACAGGCTCATGAGAGGCAGTCCATTTCTCGCTGCATCTTCTGCTCTGTGCTGGCGTTGAGGGCGCAATCATCAGCGAATAAGAGGTCTCTGACGACGGTCTCCTTTACCTTTGTAACAGCCTGTAGACACCGGAGGTTGAATAGCCCTCCGCCAGTCCTGTATCTGACGTGTATACCATCCTGACAATCGCGGAAGGCATCATTCAGCATAGCAGAGAAGACCATGCTAAAGAGTGTAGGGGCGAGAACGCATCCTTGTTTCACACCGTTCGTCACTGGGAAGGCTTCTGACTCGTCACCATCATCCAAAACTTTCACCATCATGCCATCGTGGAACTGCCGAACAATCGTGATGAACCTGCTAGGGCAGCCAAACTTCTCCATTACCTTCCATAAACCATCTCTGCTGACCGTATCAAATGCCTTGGTCAGATCGACGAAGGTCATAAAGAGGTCGCTGTGCTGCTCTTGACATTTTTCCTGGAGTTGGCGTGCAGCAAATATCATGTCGACAGTTCCACGCTCTGCACGGAAGCCACACTGGCTTTCTGGGAGGAGACCTTGCTCAAGGTGTTGGAGAAGACGATTAAGCAGGACGCGAGCCAAGATCTTCCCAGCTATGGACAGGAGGGAGATGCCTCGGTGATTGTCACAAGACTGGTGGTTGCCTTTCCTCTTGTAGATGTGGACTATGTTGGCATCTTTCAACAGTTGTGGGACCTTTCCTTCGTTCCACATAGACTGGAAGAGCTCAGTCAGCTTCTGCATCATGAATGGGCCTCCTGCTTTGTAGACTTCAGCAGGGATTGCATCTGACCCTGGTGCTTTGCTACAAGAAAGTTGCCTGATGGCTTTTCTGACTTCTTCTTCTGTGGGGACGTTGTCAAGGTCCAGGTTGATCTCCACCTGAGGTAGGCGAGCAATGGCCTCATCATTGATTTCGGCAGAGCGGTTGAAGACCTGGTTGAAGTGTTCAGCCCATCTCTCCAAAATCTGCTTTTTCTCTGTCAGTAGCCAAGTCCCATCTGCACTGAGGAGGGGGGAGGAGCCAGAGGACTGATACATAGCCTTCAAAGCGTCGGAGAAACGCTTGGTGTCATGACTGTCTGCGTAGCCCTGGATCTCATCGGCCTTATTGCTGAACCAGACTATTATGCCTCTGTTAAAATTAGTGAGGGTCACTAGAGACATGCCAAATCCCCTGAGCTTTCAGAGGAAGTACAGGCGTTGGTGTGATTCTTAGATGGAACATTAATGTACTGGAGCATGGCAAATCCAACTGTAGCTTCAACATTCCCATCTGCCAGTGGAGATAGTTAACCCTTGCTCAACAAGTATCTGCCTCAGGAATATCAACGGGATCTGCTTCCGGAGGAAGAGCGTTCCAAAGACTCATGATGCTCTGAAGTAGAGAAGATCATCCTTAGCAGTGGAGGCTACCTCAGTAAAATTATTTAAGGTTGGATAGATTTTTGCATAGTAGGGGAATTAAGGGTTACGGAGAAAAGGCAGGTAGGTGGAGATGAGTCTAAGGTCAGATCAGCCATGACCTTATTGAATGGAGGAGCAGGTTCGATGGGCCAGATGGTCTACTGCTGCTTCTATTTCTTATCTTCTTATCTCATTTCTGTTTAGACCATAAGACCATAAGAAATAGGAGTAGAATTAGGCCGCTTGGCCCATGGTTGATCCAATTTTCCTCTCAGTCCCAATTTTTTGCCTTCTCCCTGTATCCCTCTCTCTTTCCCTCTTCCTCTCCCCCAACCCCCTCTCCCTCTCCCCCCCCCCCCCCCGGTGAGACCACACCTGGAGTATTGTGTACAGTTTTGGTCTCCAGGGTTAAGGAAGGACTATTGTCTATTGTCTCCCTCCCTCGATGCTGTTGGAGGATAGTGCTGGCGTCCTGGGTCTTGGGCAAGGTTTAATCGACACAGCTTATGGATTGGACTCTGTAGTTCACGTTATGATGTGCTTCTGGTTTGTGGCCACTCCTGTTTTTGATGTTACTTTGGGTGATTTTGAACTGGGATGGACAAACACGGAGCTGAATTGAATATGCCAGGACTTTTTCCGATTTTGTGTTTATATTGTCGACATTTTCGGGTTCCATGGTTTTCTTTATTTCGTGGCTGTCTGTGAGGAAGATGAATCTTAGGGTTGTATACTGTATGCACACTCTGATAATAAATGTACTTTGAATCTTTTTTGAAACATTGAAGCATACAATGAAATGTTTTGATTGTGTGCTGGGGGCAGCCGGCTAACGTCACCTTTCTTCCGGCGGCAACAGAGCCTGCCCACAACTAACTAAGGCTAATCTGCACATCTTTGGAACTTGGGAGAAAACCAAAACGCACAGAGAAAACCCACGCAGTCATGGGGAGAATATACAAATTCCTTACTGATACACGGCAGAACAAACCCCCATTGTAATCACTGATGCTGTGAAGTATTACACCAAATCACGAGCTGGCAGCCAAACCTCGCTGTGAGACCACCACATATCCCTCAGTGAAACTCTCAAATGCCCCTTTAAACCAATGTGTGTTTAGGTAGAGATAAAGAATGAGGGCTCACCAGGCAAACATAACCATTAAGTGGCGTGTAACGCCAATAAACTAAACACAGTCCTACTCAGCACAATAGAGCCTGAGATTAAATTGCCCACAGAAATGTTTTCTATGACTCATCAGGTTTCACTTCGACTCTTGAGTAATTTACATTCCCATACATTCAGTCACAGTTTTAAATTTTTTTTAAAGTTTTAAGATTAGCTTTATTTGTCACACATACAGGTCTTCTTCTGCCAGTCTTTTAAATTGTAAGAATCTCCCTCAAAAGATAATTGGCAGGTCAGCTTTTTTGAACTACGCTATGAAACTGTGGAACTCAGTACCTAAAACTATAAGGGATGCAGACTCATTAGACATTTTTTAAACACCAGCTCCAAGCCTATTTACTTAACCTTGCTTTTAACTAACATCTTTTTGTCATTTATTTTCATGTTTACTTTTATTTTTAATTTTATTTTAGTTTTATGCTTTCACTTTGTCAAACACCTTGAACTACGTCGTCTGTCTGAAAAGTGCTTTCTAAGTAAGTTATTATTAGTAACAACACCAGCAAAATGCTGGTAGAACACAGCAGGCTAGGCAGCATCTATAGGGAGAAGCGCTGTCGACATTTCGGGCCGAGACCCTTCACAGTGTCCTGACGAAGGGTCTCGGCCCGAAACGTCGACAGCGCTTCTCCCTATAGATGCTGCCTGGCCTGCTGTGTTCTACCAGCATTTTGTGTGTGTTGTTGTTTGAATTTCCAGCATCTGCAGATTTCCTCGTGTTTGCTTATTATTAGTAATATTATTACTACGTTGAAATATGGATACAGTGAAATGTATCATTTGCATCCATGACCTTCACAGACCGAGGATGTACCTGTGTCACTGCGCTTCCAGCACCAAGATAGCATGCCGACAACCTGCAAACCCTAACTGGTATGTCATTGGAATGTGGGAGAAAGCCAGAGCGCCGGGGGGAAACCCACGTGGTCAAAGGGAGAGCATACAAGCGCCTCACTGACAGTGACGGGAGTTGAACATGGGTCGTTGGTTAATGGGACGGAACAAAACAGTACAGCACAGGAACAGGCCACTTGGACCACAATACCTGTGCCAAAAGATACTAATCTGAAACTCTGGAGATTCTGCAGAAATCCACAGCAACACGTACAAAATGCTGGAGAAACCCAGCAGGTCAGGCAGCATCCACAGAAGGAAATAGACAGTTGACATTTCGGGCAGAGACCCTTCATCAGGACTGAAAAGGAAAGTTCAAAGTGAATTTATAATCAAAGTATAGTACTGTGCAAAAGTCTTAGGCACATACTGTATACGTAGCTCGGGTACCGAAAACTTTTGCACAGTACTATATTTGACAATGAGGAGCGGAGGGAGAATTTGTAAATCTGGTGGGAGCAAAGGACGGTGAGGGGGGGAGTGCTGTGGGAGGGGTGCGGGACAGGTGGTAGAAAAGGAGTGTCGGCCATGGGGGGGGGGGGTGGTGTGGGTGCAAATTTGATTCCAAACAATTGGCTTGTTGATCATTACAGAATGTCTCTCTGGTGCTTCGTGCTTCCTGCTCCCTCCCCTCTCCCTGCCCCCCTTTCCCGCTCTCAGTCCACAATAGAGACCCGTATCAGAATCAGGTTTATCATCACTCACATATGTCTTGAAATTTGCTTTTTCTTGCGGCAGCAGTAAAGTGCAAAACATAAAATTACTGCAGTACTGTGCCCGAGTCTTAGGCACCTTAGCTATATATATGTGCCTAAGACTTTTGCAGAGTATGTCACCATGTACAACTCTGAGATTCGTTTCTTTGCAGGTATTGCGGGGAAGGGTGAAGAAGCCAGAATAAGAAGAAGAAACTAATCCCATCTGTCTGTACATGATCCATCTCTCTCCATTCCCTTCAAGTTCATATGCTGTCTAAAAGCCTCTTGAACAACTATCACGTCTGCAAGTGTTCTGCGTGCAGGCATAGGGCCAGATAGTCTCTTTCACTAATTTGAAAAATGTGAGAGCATCTACAGCTAGTCTAGTAGCTTAACCACTACGTTACTGTATCCCGCTTTTTGATTTCTTCCTGATTCGAGGTCAGAATTCTTTCCAAATGCTCTCTGCTCACCAAGCAGGATCAGAAACAACGGAGTACGGTCAGAAAGTTGTGCTTTTCCAATCCTGCTCCAAAGGGTGGTATTATTTTTTAAAATTAGCTTTATTTGTCACATGTACATTGAAACTTCAAAATATACAGTGAAATGCGTCATTCGCATCAAATCAAATTAGCGGGAGCTGTGGTGGGGAAAAGTGTCGCCAGACTTACCCCACCGACATAGCGTGCTACGTCTCACAAACCCTAACCGTACGTCTCTGGAATACGTGAGGAAATGAGAATACCTGTGGGAAAACCATGCGGTCGTGGGGGGAGCGTACTAACTCCTTACAGGCAGCAGTGGGAATTCAACACCAGTTGGTGACTGGTGCCACTGCAGTTGCTTACGGTGACTGCTACACGACCATGCTGCCTTTTTTTAAAAAATCCTGGTTAGAGCACACTTGGAATATTGTGTTCAGTTCTGGTCTCTTCATTATAGGAAGGATGTGGAATCTTTAGAGAGGGTGCAGAGGAGATTTACCAGAACGTTTCCTGGATTAGAGAGCACGTTTTATGAGGTTAGGTTGAGAGAGCTAGGGCTTTTCTCTCTGGAGTGAAAGAGGGTGAGAGGTGACTGGATAGAGGCATACAAGATGCTAAGAGACAAAGATTGAGTGCACAGCCAGAGATTTTTTCCCCCAGGCTGGAAATGGTTAATAAATGAATATTTATTTATTTAGAGTAGGGGTTCCCAACCCTTTTGATGCCATGAACCAATACCATTAACTGAGGGGTCCATGGACCCCAGATTGGGAATCTGTGATTTAGAGATAGAGCGTAGAACAGGCTCTTCTGGTCCAGTGAGCTGTGCAGCCCAGCAACCCACCTGTTGAACTCTAGCCCAATCACAGGACAAGTTAACCAAGTACCCCACTAACTGGTACATCTTTGGACTGAACACCCAGAGGAAACCACAGAGTCACAGGGAGAATGTACAAACTTCTTACTGGCAGAGCAGGAATTGAACTCTGAACTTTGACACCCCAAACTGTAACAATAGACAATAGGTGCAGGAGTAGGCCATTCGGCCCTTCGAGCCAGCACCATCATTCAATGTGATCATGGCTGATCACCCACAATCAGTACCCCGTTCCTTCCTTCTCCCCATATCCCTTGACTCTGCTATCTTTAAGAGCTCTATCTAACTCTCTTGAAAGCATCCAGAGAATTGACCTCCACTGCCTTCTGAGGCAGAGCATTCCATAGATCCACAACTCTCTGAGTGAAAAAGTTTTTCCTCAACTCTGTTCTAAATGGCCTTACCCCTTATTCTTAAACTGTGGCCTTTGGTTCTGGACTCCCCCAACATTGGGAACATGTTTCCTGCCTCTAGCGTGTCCAATCCCTTAACAATCTTATATGTTTCAATCAGATCCCCTCTCATCCTTCTAAATTCCAGTGTATTCCAGCCCAGTCACTCCAATCTTTCAACATATGACAGTCCTGCCATCCCGGGAATCAACCTCGTGAATGTACGCTGCACTCCCTCAATAGCAAGAATGTCCTTTCTCAGCATCATGCAAATCACAGTGCTACCAAGGAGGGGGCATAATTTAAAGGGGAACGGAGAAAAGTATAGGGTGGATGTGAGGGGTAGAGTTCTTTTATACTGAGCATGATAAATGCCTGAACACACCACTGGAGGTGCTGGTAGAGGCAGACCCATTAGGGACATTTAAGAATCTCTTAGATAGGCATATAGATGACAGAGGACTATGGAGGAGGGAAAGGTTAGATTGATCTTAGAAAAGGTTAAGAGTTCGGCACAACATCAGGCAAAGGGCCTGTACAGAGCTATAATGTTCTATGTTCCATACTGCAGCACTTGGTCACACTGGAGAGATACAAGGGCGTTGCCACTGCTGGGGAATGAAGCAATGAGGAGAGATCTTGCTGGGTGATGTCATTTTCTTTGGAACACAGCCGCCTCAGGGAAGAATTAATTGATGCATATAAAATTATGAGGTCTAGACAAGGTTAACAGGAAGGGCCTATTTCCCAAAGCAGAGAGGTCAGTCACTGTGGATCACAGCTTTAACTTAACTGGTAGACAGATTACAAATCAAGAGGACTTGGAAGATTCATATCCTGCTGTGCAGAAGAAGAAGAGATGGGAAATAGGACGAACGTAGAATGTTACAGGATGGTATTGGGCTCTTCGGCCCATGATTAGTGCCAATTTATTTAATCCTACTCTACGATCAATCTAACCTTCCTTCCTACCCAGCCCATTAACCTCCATTTTTCTTGCATCCACGTGCCCATCTAAATATGGAACTTAGATTAGCTTTATTTGTCACAGGGAGTGAAATGCGTAGGTTGTGTCAAATCAAATCAGCGAGAACCGTAAACACGAGAAAATCAGCAGATGCTGGAAATCCAAAGCACCACACACAAAACGCTGGAGGCACCCATCAGGCCGGGCTGCATCACTGGAAAAGAGTAAACAGTCAATGTTTTGGGCTGAGACCTTTCATCAGAATTGGAAAGGAAGGGGAAAAGTTCTTACCCTGACTCCACAAATGCTGCCTGGCCTGCTGAGTTCCTCCAGCGAGGATTGTGCTGGGCAACCCGTAAATGTTGTCAAGCTTCCAGGGCCCACAACTTACTTACCCTAACGGTATGTCTTTGGAATGTGGGAGGAGAAAACCCATGCGATTGCGGGGAGAATGTACAATTTCCTTAGACAGTGGCAAGAATTGAACCCTGATGTTTTAGCTGGCACTGTAAAGTGATTGTGCTATCAGGTTGCACAAGAGTTTCTTAAATGTCCCTATTGCATAGCCCATACCACCACCTCTGGCAGTGCATTTCAGGCATCCACCCTGACCTGTGACATCTCCACTAAACTTTCCTCCACAAACCTCAATCAGATCATTTCTCATATTAGCCATTGCTGTTCTGGGAAAAAGGTGCTGGCTGTCGACTCTGTCTAAGCCTCTCATCATCTTATACTCTTCTGTCAAGTCAACTCTCATCTTTCTTCACTGGAAACTGAAAAGCCTGAGTTAGTTCAACTTTTTCTCTGAAGACATGCTCTGTAATCCTGGCAGCATCCTTACAAGTTTCCTCTGCAGCCCCTCTAAAGCTTCCATATCCTTCCTACAATGAGGGGACCGCATGAAGATAAGGAATATCTTTAGGCCATCGTGTACTTAGCGCCTTCGTTCCCTGCTCCTGTGATACAGTGATACCTTACGTCACCCACAGCATGAACAAGAGGGATCTCACAGTACTAATTTTCCAAGGAGTTCAGGAGTTCTACCATTGTTAAAAATGGTCTACCTGATTGTTAATGGTGTACTGTGCGTGGGAAGTCACTGTGCTTTCATTATGACTATGGATACACTTCAAACGGTTAGGGATTGCCCTGGGATATCCCAGGGATCAAAGGGGTGTTATGGAGGCCAAATTTCTTCAATTATCATGACCCAATGGTCAAACACATAAATTTCTACCGCTATCCTCTCTCCCTTCAGGTGAATACAAAAGAATGGTCAATTTGCATAAGTTCAGAGCTCTGTACAGTAATCAGACTGGGAAAGTAATGGCTACCTCGGGCTAACTGCCAACATAATGCAGCAAGAGCAGTTAGCAGAAAGCACTCTGCAATTAACCCAGTCTGACCTGCAAAGACAACTGAGCAAATGCATTTCCCAAAACATCCAAATTACTCTGTACACTGCCAACATCTGTTAGCCTGGGCTATCACAGACTAATAAATAGCGACTTTAAAAGATACCTATTAACTAACACAACTATTGTAATCTACTCCTCTCCTGGCATTAAACTGTTTTTGTAGTGGTGCCTCTGAGCAACATCTGCTTAGATCTAAGCCGTGCTCACGTGTTCATGGGTTCAACATCCATTCAGAAATTGGATGTCAGAGGGGAAGAAGCTGTCCCTGAGTCACTGACTGTGTGCCTTCAGGCTCCCGTACCTCCTCCCAGATGGTAGCAATGAGAACAGGGCGTGTTCTGGGTGATGGGGTCCTTAATAATGGATGCATTCTTTTTGAGGCAAAGGATTACAGGAGGAATGGAGACGGGCTAACCCCTAATGACATCAATGGATCTGGGGTTGAGAGGGTAAACAGCTTCAAGTTCCTTGGCATCCACATCACCGAGGACCTTATGTGCTCTGTAAAAGGCACAACAGCACCTCTTACACCTCAGACGGTCGAGCAAGTTTGGTATGTGCCCCCAAATCCCAAGAACTTTCTACAGGGGCACGATTGAGAGCATCCTGACTGGTTGCATCACTGCATGGTATGGGAACTGTACCTCTCTTAATCGCAGGACTCTGCAGAGAGTGGTGCGGACAGCCCAGCGCACCTGTAGTTGTAAACTTCCCATGATTCAGGATATTTACAAGGACAGGTGTGTAAAATAGGCCCGTAAGATCATTGGGGATCCAAGTCATCCCAATCACTATCTATTCCAGCTGCTACCATCCAGGAAACGGTACCATAGCATAAAAGCCAAGACCAACAGGCTCTAGGACAACTTCTTCCACTAGGCCATCAGACTGATGAACTCACAGTGATTCAAGTGTACTCTATATTACATTGACTATTCTGTTTATTATAAATTACTATGATTGCACATTGCACATTTAGATCCGAGACGTAACATGAATATTTTTATTCCTCATGTATATGAAGGATGGAAGAAATAAAGTCAATTCAATTCTTTGAAGAAGTCCTGGATACAACAAAGCCTAGAGCCCATGATGGAACTGACTAAGTTTACAACTCTCGGCAGCTTACTTCGATCCTGCCTAGTAGCCACATCCCTTTACCAGATGGTGATGCAGCCCGTTTGAATGCTCTCCACTATATACCTCTAGAAGTTTGTCAGTGTTTCAAGTAACACAGCAAATCCCCTCAAACTCCAAATGAACATTGTTACGCATATTGCACGGTAGTCTAGTGGTTGTGTTACTGGGCTAATATTCCAGAAATCTGTACAACAGAGCAGGAGATTTAGTCCACTTCTCACCACTGCAACTGAGGGGATTTACATTTTGTTTATTAAATAAATCTGGAATAAAAAGTGAACATCTGTGATGGTGAACACTAGATTGTTGTATAAACTCATCTGGTTCGACTAACATTGTTTGGGGAAGGAAATCTCAGTTTTCGAGTTCAAGAGGCTGGAGTGATGCTTGAACCCAGCAGCGAGGATTCAGTAACAGTTCCACTAAGCTGGCACCACCTCAGAGAGGCCACATTGGTAAAAGTTGCACCATACGGGGGGACCAACGGTGTGGTCAAGCTGTCTGGTCCCTGGACACCTCATCAGAATGCAATTGTCCCTGGAAGGATGGACAAGAGGAGCACAGGCTTGAGCATTAAACTAGAAACAGATGCAGATACACTTGCCAAGGGATCTGGATCTTAAGATATGGAACATTTTTTTCTTTTCAACCAATTTTATTGAATGTAATTTGTAGAAAAATCCAGACTAGTCTTGGGCTTTATATAAAAATATGGAACAATTCACAAATTTACATGTCACCCTTGTGCAAAAGCCATGCTAATTTTCTCTGCATCGTTCCACTTTTACTATATGTGCTTTCGATGTGAGCACAGAACTTAGCACAGTGTAGGCCTTTTGGTCTGCAATGTTGTGCTAACCCTTTAAATAACTCTGAGATCATTCTAACCCTTACTCCTACATAACCCTCCATTCTTATAAAATATAGAAGCACAGCACAGGCCCTTTGGCCTGTGTAATTGTGCTGACCTTTTAACCAAAGTTCAATCTAATCCTCCCCCTCCCACTCACATAGCCCTCATTTCTATAGGACATAGAAGCACAGTACAGGCCCTTTGGCCCATGATGCAGTACTGACCGAAGTTTCTGTTCCCTTCTACTCTGCTCCATACTTGCCCAGCCTCCAATCACCCTGTTTCCTTCCCCTCCTCCACTCTTTCCATCACGTCTGCCCTCTGCACTTGCTATTCTAGTGTCCATGTTTAACCTTCTCTTCATCAGATTCCATCATCTTCACCCTATCACCTCCCAGTTTCTGGCATCATTCCTACTCTCCTCTTCCCCAACAGTCAATCACCTCCTCACCCGGATTCACTATCAAATGCCAGCTCATAATCACTTCCTTCCCTCTGCCAATAAAGAGTTATTTATTGAGGGCTGTTTCATGACAGAATAAGGAACAGAAGTAGGAATAGGTTGATCTGCCAGTGGCTGACTCAATCTTGGCCTTCACTTTCAGGCATGGTGTCCATTGCCACTGACACACTTACAGTCCAAAAGCTTTTCAATCTCAACCTCAGTTTGGGTCAGTTCACGGTGAATGGTCAGCCCAGAACTCCATAGAGAGCTGCCGTCAATCCGCAGTGTGCATTTTTGTGAAAAGGGGTATATTCCGCACTCGCAAGCCTATGCAAGATGCGGAGCATAGAACATGTGGGAGTATGAAATGTTGTTACATCTGACCTCTTACTCAACCCTAGACTTCGTGCCAAATCCAGAAGCTTTCTAGCAAAATAGTGAGACAAAGGACAAGATACCCTGCATATCTGGCCCCTCAGGACTAGATTCATAGTCATAAAGCACAACAGCACAGAAACATGTCCTTCAGCCCATCTAGTCCATGCTGAACCAGGAATCTGCCTACTCCCATTGAACTGCACCCTCCATACTGGCCCCATCCATGTACCTACCCAAACTTCTCTTGAACGTTGCAATCGAGATTGCAACCACCACTTACACTGGCAGCTTGCTCCACCCTCTCACCACCCTCTGAGTGAAGAGTTCCCCCAATGTTCTCCTTAAATATTTCACCTTTCACACTTAACCCATGACCTCTATTTGTAGTCTCACCCAGCCTCAGTGGAAAAAGCCTGCTTGCATTTACCCATCTCTACCCCTCATAAATTTCTGTACATCTATCAAATCTTCCCCTCAATGTTCTACATTTCAGGGAATAAAGTCCTAACCAACCTATCCCCTTAACTCCAATCCTGGGAATTAAAAAAAATTTTTTCTCTGTGCTCAGCAGAGAAATATGACTATAGCAGTTATATTTGGTGGAGTTTACTCTGGCCAAGTGTAAGGTGTTGCTCCTTGGGAAATCAAATGAAAAGAGGTCGAGAGAAAGATACTTTATTGATCCCAAAGGAAATTACAGTGTCACAGTAGCATTACAAGTGCACAGATACAAATATTGGAAGAAAAGTAGAAAGAATAAAAAATAAGTTACCACGAACAGTCTAACAGGAGGGGGTCATCACTTCCCCAGCTATAGGTTGCTCATTATAGAGCCTAATGGCCGAGGGTAAGAATAGCCTCATATAGTGCTCTTTGGAGCAGTCCAGTAGTCTTAGTCTATTACTAAAATTACTCCTCTGTTCAGCCAAGGTGGCATGCAGAGGGTGAGAAACATTGTCCAGAATTGCCAGGATTTTCTGTAGGGTCCATTGTTCTCCCACAGCCTCCAGTGTGTCCAGTTTGACTCCTATAACAGAGCCAGCCTTTCTAATCAGTTTATTGAGCCCATTGTCATCACCCGTGTTGATGCCATTGCCCCAGCACACCGCCACATAGAGGATTGTACTGGCAACAGCAGACTGGTAGAACATGTGAAGGAGAGGCCTGCATACTCTGAAGGACCTCAGTCTCCTCAGGAAGTAGAGGTGACTCTGGCCCTTCTTGTACACAATCTCTGTGTTGGTGCCTCACTCAAGTCTGCCATTCAGGGGCATGCCCAGGTACTTGTTAGTGACAAGACCCTGAACAGTCTTGATATGCAGAGGGATTTTGTGGTCCAAGTTTATAGTTACCCAAAGTGGCTATACAGGTTGTTAGGGTGGTAAAAAAGCATACGGCATTCTTTTCTTCATTAGTTGAGGTGTTAAGTTCAAGAGTTAGAAAATTACATTGCAACGCTATAAAACTCTAATTACAGCTAAAATCATGCATTCATTTCCGGTCTCATCCCATAATAGGAAGGATGTCAAGTGTTTAGAGAGGGTGTGGAAGAGGTTTACCAGGATGCTGCTTAGATTAGAAAGCATGTAATATAAAGAGAGATTAAACAAACTTGGGTTGCCCATGATTAAGGACCCCCCACCCCCAGGTCATGCCCTCATTGTTACCATCAGGGAGTAGGTACAGAAGCCTGAAGGCATGTACTCAGCGATTCAAGAACAACTTCATTCCCTCTGCCGTCAGATTTCTGAATGGACAATGAACCCATGCAGACTACCTCACTACGTTTCTGCACTACTTATTTAACTCAACTTTTAAAATAAGTCAAGTCAACTTTTATTGTCATTTCGACCATAACTGCTGATACAGTGCATAGTAAAAATGAGACAACGTTTTTCAGGACGTGTTACATGACACAGTACAAAAAACTAGACTGAACTACATAATAAAAAAAAACAGAGAAAGCTACACTAGACTACAGACCTACACTGGACTGCATAATATATATACATCTTACTGTAATTCTGTTTTTGTTACGCACTGCAATCTACTGCTGTAATAACACATTTCACGACATATACCGGTGATATCAAACCAGATTCTGATTCTGATTTTGAAGCTTCTGGGGCTGAGGGAAAACCTAATATAAGATTATGAGATGCATAAGTACAGCAGGCAGCCAGAATCTTTTTTCCCCAGAGCTGAAATGTCTCATACCTGAGGAGAATTAAATGAGGGGAAAAGTTCAAAGGAGGTGTGTGAGGTAAGTGTACTTTTCTGGAGATTAGTGTGTGCCTGGAATGTGCTACCAGGGGTGGATGTGGAGGCAAATGTAATGGAGGGCCTTAGAAAGGCACGCGGGTGTGATTAGTATGCAGAGATATAGACAGAATGGATTAGTGCCTGTCCGATTACACTCAAAGAGGTGAGTGGATGGGATGGTGGAAAAGTGGCTTATTTTTGCTTTTGTTGGCTTGTTATGTTGTTGTTTCTGCCTGTAATGAACACTGTCAGCCTGCTATGTAGGCCCCGGAATGTGCAGCAACACTCATGGGCTGCCCTCAACACATCCTTGGGTGTGCTGATTGTTAATGCAAACAACATGTGTGATAAATAAATCTGAATTATATTTGCATTATTGTAAATTACAATTCTTGGAGCCTTTCGACTACCCCAGACCAGAATCTCAGATGGTGACGAGGGTGTGTTCAGGAGCAAGATATACCAGCTGGTTGAGTGGTGTCGCAGCAACAACCTTGCACTCAATGTCGGTAAGGCCAAAGAGCTGATTGTAGACTTCAGAAAGTGTCAGACGAAGAAAAACAAACCAATCCACACAGAGGGATCAGAAGTGGAGAGAGCGAGCAATTTCAAATTCCTGGGCATCTACCTCTGAGAACCCAACCTGGTCCCAACATATTGATGCACCTAAAAAGGCGGCAAGACAGTGTCTTTATTTCATTGAGTTTGAGGAGATTTGGTATGTTACGTAAAACACTCAAAAATTTCTGCAGATGCACTGTGGAGAGCATCCTGACTGGCATGGGGAATTAATGCACTGGATTGAAATAAGCTGCAGAGAGTTGTAAAATTAGTCAGCTCCATCATGGGCACTAGCCTTTGTAGTATCCAAGGCATCTTCAAAGAGCAGTCATTAAGGATCTCCACAACACAGGACATGCCCCCTTCTCATTGCTACCATCAGGAACAGGGTACAGAAGCCTGAAGGCACACACTCAGCAATTCAGGAACAGCTTCTTCTCACCTGCCATCCAATTTCTGAATGGAGATAGAAACCGTGAACATGTATTACATTGTATTGCTGCCGCAAAGTTAATATTTTTCACAACATATATCAGTGATATTAAACCTGATTCTGATACTGACTTCAACTGCATTTCTTCAGAAGATAATCTCAACACCCTTTGACCTTTATGACAGAAAAGTGTAGCATCAACTCCATTCTGTGCCTTAAAGCACTCTGAAAGCTCGTATTCCTGAGTGGCATGTTGCCACAAAACAATCCCAAAACACTTAACCACAATAATAGAGTATTATGAAATCAGTCGTTTGCTAACATAACCACAACCATCCCCTCATTGTAAGGAAATCTGATGAAACACATCTGATACAAAGAGATTTCTGCGAGATAAACCGGCTTGTAGTTCTGAGCCGAGTACAAAAGATCAACATAATTTCCACAAAATAGAGGCAAGAATTTCATACAAGCTAGTTTGAAAAGTTTTCAATCTTTTTGCTCCTGCAGTATCACCCTGTATTTTATGAACAGCACAATTTAATAAAAGGAAAGAAGATTTTAAGGTGAAGAAGAATTCAAATGCTGGAGTAAAGATACCAAACAGAGGTGAGGTTTGCTGCATCAGTCAGCTACACACTCAGTTAACAACCTCTTCCCTTGCCCTGGACGAACATGATATTCTTTGTTTACAGTGGATTACTTTCAATGGTGTAGATGTGTTAAAAGCTTGAAATCAATACTGAGTTGTTGGATATCTTGCCCTTTGCTCTCTAAAGACAAGAAAGCTAAAAACTTCAAAGAGGAGAGGTGAAATGCCATAGCAGAGAAGATGAATTCCTGGTACTAACAATCGAGCTTTAAGTACTGGGTTCCATGACATGAATATACCTGCTCTTCCCGAGCGTGCTTTGATGCTAAGTGTGTGAGGAGAGCAGAGGGACAGCCAGAGGCACGGTTACATTTGAAACGTGGAAATGACCTGTTTCATGGACTCAGTCCTAGCCCACTGCCATGTCTGTCAATCCCTTCTCTCTTCACGAAAGCTTCTTACTGATGCTTGGGTCTTTTTGCAACATTCCATTGAGTTTTTGTCAGAGAAGGGCGGCAGAAAGACTTGCATTTCCACAGCGTTGGTCACACCCCCAGAATGTTCTCAAGTGTCCTGCAGTTAATTTGAGTGTTGTGTAACTGAGGAAGATAGAGCCAATATGCATATAAGACATAGGAGCAGAATTAGGCCTTTCAGCCAATAGATTCTGCTCAGCCATTCTATCATGGTCGATAACCCCCTCAACCCCATTCTCCTGCTTTCTCCCCATAACTTTTGACACCCTTACTAATCAGGAACCCAATAACTTGGCCAGCTGTGACAATGAGTTCCATAGATTCACCATTCTCTGGCTAAAAAGAAAATCCTCCTCTTCTCTGTTCTAAAGTTCAAAGTAAATTTATTATCAAAGTATGTACTATACTGTATGTCATTATGTAGTGGCTTGAGATTCACCTTCTTGCTACACGGATAAAAGGACTTTCTTGTTGCAGTTAAAGAAATATCTTTCTATTCTGATGCTGTGCGCTCTGGTCTTTGTCTCTCCAAAAGCTAACTACACTTATTGATCATCATTTAACTGGTTTTGAAGATAACTTACTTCCACTTTAGTTTAGAGGCAAGATAAAATTAAAGATTAGCTTAATTTGTCACATGTAATGTGAATTGTGTAGTTTGCATCAAATCAAACCAGTGAGAATTGTGCCGGGCAGCCCCTGCAAGTGTCACCACACTTCCAGCACCGACATAGCATGTCCACAACCCACTAAGCTCCAACCATAGGCCTTTGGAATGTGGGAGGAAATCAGAACCCCTTAGGAAGCAAATGCAGTCACGAGGAGAACATCCAATCTCCTAACAGGCATCAGCGGGAATTCAACACCAATCAGTGAAAAGTGGCGCTGTGTAAGGTGATGCACCAACTGCCATGCTAGTGTGCTGGTGTGAGGTGGTTGAGAAGGCAATAGTGGGGTGGGACTTGCCTGATCTGACAAAAGTTTATAGAATTAATTGAGAGATAGAATGGATAGAATCCTTTTCCTTGGTTTGAGACGTCTAATACTAGAGGACGCACATTTAAGTTGAGATGGGGAAAAGTTCAAAGGAGATGTGCAGGCAAGTTTTTTTATCAATAGAAATACTGGTGGGTTCCTGGAATGTGCTGCCATGGCGATGGTGGAGGCAGGAATGATGGAGGCATTTTAGATAGTCAGACGAATAACCAGGGAATGATAGGATAAGGACCAATGCAGAAAGAAAGGATTAGGTGTCATTAGCCTAATAAGTTTGGCTCAATGCTATTAGTTTGAGGGCGCCACGGTGGTGTAGCAGTTCGCATAAACTATTACAGCGCCAGTGACCTGGGTTCGATCCTGCCGTTGTTTGCAAGGAGTTTGTACGCTCTCCCCATAACCATGTGGGTTTCCTCCAGGTGCTCCAGTTTCCTCCCACATTCCAAAGACGTATGGGTTAGTAGGTTAATTGGTCACATGGGTGTAATTGGGGTAAGGACTCGTGGGGCGGAAGGGCCTGTTACTGTGCTGTAGTTCTAAATCTAAATCTAAACAACAATGTGGACCAAAGGACCTCTCCCTGAACTGCCTTGTTCTACTTTCGGTGATCTACGCCATCACTCAGAGGCATAGAAATGTTCCAGGTGACTGCAATATTTATTTGTTCTCCTTTTCTTGAAGTATATAAGACCATAAGATATAGGAGCAGAATCAGGCCATTTGACCGATTGAGTCTGCTCCATCATTTCCTCAAGGCTGATCCATTTCCGTCTCAGCCCCAATCTTTCGTCTTCTCCCCGTATCCCTTCATGCCCTGACTAATCAAGAATCTATCAAACTCTGTCTTAAAAATACCCAATCACTTGGGCTCCATGGCTGCCTGTGGCAACGAATTCCACAGATTCACCACTCTCTGGCTAAATAAATTCCTCCTCATCTCTATTCTAAATGGACGTCCCTCTATTCTGAGGTTGTGCCCTCTGGTCTGAGACTCCCTCACCATAGGAAACATCCTCTTCACATCCACTCTGTTCAGGCCTTTCCACATTCGATAGGTTTCAATGAGATCCCCCCTCAATCTTCTAAGTTTCAGTGAGTACAGGTCCGTAGCCATCGAACGCTCCTCATATGATAAGCCTTTCAATCTCAGAAACAATTACGGCTCCCAAGCAACCTAACGCATTTTGAGTAAATGTTTTCCTGGCGTTTGCTAAGCACAAGACCAAAGGAGATTGCCACATCAGCTTCGGTCAAACTAAAGACATAATCATTCCTATCAGACATGGCATGCAGGACAAGGAGAAAAATATCTCGGCACCATACAGAGATCATCTTAATAAAAACAAAACACGTATTTGACAGAAGAGCCAAAGGAATATTATCGGATATAATGGAACGTGCGACTTCTGAGGCCATTTAAGAGTTAAACAGTATTCAAACCCATTATGCAAATAGGATCAGAGTCTGACTCGCTGAGCAGATGCATTAACTGAGAACAGCAGGTCCTGGTTAAGTGGTGAATCCCACAAGGCAGCTCCACGCAGATTATTAGATATTTTTCTTTGCGAAACAACTGGGTGAAGGGCCAAACCATGAGTTGCAGTTTGCCGCCAAGGACAGAAGGAGATGAATAAAATCAAAATGGTTTGCAGGCTGGGACGGGGCTGCCTGGTAAATAGACGCTGACATAGAACACCTGTACAGCTGATCCCGGATTACGAGGAAGGGGTTGCTTTCCCAGAAAATGGACCACGCGACTATTTTCACTAACACGAGGCTACATCATCTGCATTCGCCTCAAGAAACACAAGCTGGAAAAAAAACTTGTATTTATTTATGTTGTTCGGAAAAAATTCCCAGCATCAAGGACATTCTCAAAACGTGATGCCTCAAAAAGGCGGCATCCATCATTAAGGACCCCCACAAACAGGACCTTCCCTCTTCTGATTACTGCCGTCAGTGAGGAGGGAACGAGAGCTTGAAGGCACACAATCAATGTTTTAGGAACAGCTTCCTCTCCTCTACCGTCAGATTTATGAGTGGTCCAGAAATCCGTGAACACTACCTCACTATTTGTGCTCTCTTTTTGCTCGATACAGTACTGCGCAAAACGTGGGTGTATATATAAACCAATTGTTTGGAATCAAATGACCTTGCCTGATGTCTCAGGGCCAGGTCTGCACCTGTGCCACTGCAGAACCCCGGCACTCCCCTTTGCCCCCGGTCCCACACCCCTCCTATGGCACTCCACCCTCGCAATTCCCAGCATCCTTTGCTCCGGAGAGATTTACAAACTTGTTCTCTACTCCACATTGACAAATGCAGTACTGTGCAAAATTTTGGGCACCTCAGTTACGTGTATGTGCCTAGGGATTTTGCACAGTAATGTACATATAGTACATCTTCCTTATTCTAATGCATAGTATATTTTATATATTGCACTGTACTGCTGCCAGAAAACAACAAATTTCATGACCTATGTCAGTGATAGTCAACCTGATTATGATTCTCCCCTTGTAAGCTCTGTAAAGGCAGGTTTTATCCTGCATCTGAAAAAAACATTGGGGTAGTGATTTGTGAACTCTGTAGGACAAATTTCCATAACCTGAACAGATAGAATGAGGGATCACCTGTACAGAACCGTGTGGCTACATGACTCTAAATGGGCAATGGCAACAGCTTGTGAAGAGGAAAAGAAACAAGAATTAGACCTGTACTTATGCATCCGAGGGGCCTTGCTGTTGAGTCCTTATTAACAATTGAAAGTTCTTTATTGATTGGAGATTGTTCAATGCTAGGACGATGTTCTTTTTCCATGATGCTTCATGGTCTAAAGTGGCAGGATGTGATTTAGTTGCCGCTATTGTTTTATTATTCGATGAAACAACAGATTGGGTAAAATCCAGGCCCCTTGACTGTTTCCATGGCACATTGTGAATGCGTGAAGACAGCCTTGGAATAAACAATGGAACAAACGAGGCAGGACAGCAACAAGTAGGATCTGTTGTCTTGGAGGAATTATTTCCTTTCCGGGATTCCTGCTCACAATAACACTTGTCGTGCTCTCATTAATTATCACCAACAGTAGTCGTGAGAAATAGACAAGGAACTCCGAGGTACTCCTTGAAGCTGATTTGGAACAGTTGGAAATATAAAAGAATTGTCCTGGGACCAGCATGTTAAGTGCCTTTACAAAGAAGGCAGGGCAGCACCTCTACTTTCTTAGGAGTTTGTGCAGATTCAGTATGTCATCTAAGACATTGTCAAACTTCTACGGGTGCACAGTGGAGAGCATCCAGACTAGTTGCATCGAACCCCGCCATCCAGGCAATGCTCTCTTCTAACTGCTGCCATCAGTTATGAAAGATATACTGGCTTTGGAGGCGGTGCAGAGGAGGTTCACCAGGTTGATTCCCGAGATTAGGGGGTTAGACTATGAAGAGAGATTGAGTCGCCTGGGACTGTGCGGACTGGAAATCAGAAAGATGAGAGGAGATCTTATAGAAATATATAAAATTATGAAAGGGTTAGATAAGATAGAGGCAGGTAAGTTGTTTCCACTTGTAGGTGAGACTCAAAAAAAGGGACATAGCCTCAAGATTTGGTGGAGTAGATTTAGGATGGAGATGAGGAGGAACTGCTTTTCCCAGAGAGTGGTGAATCTGTGGAATTCTCTCCCAATGAAGCAGTGGAGGCTACCTCAGTAAATATATTTAAGACAAGGTTGGATAGATTTTTGCATAGTCGGGGAATTAAGGGTTATGGCGTAAAGGCAGGTAGGTGGAGATGAGTCCATGGCCAGTTCAGCCATGATCTTATTGAATGACAGAGCAGGCTTGATGGGCCAGATGGCCTAATCCTGCTCCTATTTCTTATGTTCTTATCAGGACGGCGGTACAGGAGTCCCAGGTTTAGAAACAGTTATTAGCCATCAGACTCCTGAACCAGTGTGGATAATTTCACTCAACACTGAACTGATTCCAGGACCTATGGACTCATTTAGTGTTCTCTGTATTTATGTATTTTCCTACTTGCTTACTTATTTACTATTTATTTTGTATTTGCAGTTTACCTTCTTTTGTACATTAATTACTTGTCAGTCTTAGTGCATGGCATTGATTCTATTATATTTCTTTGTTCTACTGCAAATGCCTGCAAGAAAATGAATCTCAGGGCAGTATATGGTGATATATAAGTACATTGATAATAAATTTACTTTGAGCTTTGAAATAATAGAAGTTGCCTACCAACAGTGAACAGGAACAAGTATAGTAGTATCTATTAATCTAATGTTCGGAGTACTTGTAAAGATGCTGGTCTTGGATTAATGCAATAAATAGGGAAATCAGGATAGGTCCCTATATATTCATTTGCATATATGATTTTGCCATTGTTAACAATTTAAAATAAAGGCTTACAATTGACTATGGTTATTCTCACAATCTGGTAACTCTAATAGAAATAGTTTCAAAATTTCCAGCTGAGTTTAATTACATAGATCCCTGAGGCTTCCTTGCATAAGCAGAGTTGCCAAGACTTAAATCTTAGTTTGGATGCAGAGTCACAGAATATTTTGATTTAGTTGGATCTGAATCAGATTTATCAGCAGCGACTTATAACAACATAAAATCTGTTGTTTTGCAGCAGCAGTACAGTAAAAAGTTATAAAATTATGATGAACTGAGACGATAAATCAATTGTGCAGAAATAAAGGAACAACAAGGCAGTGTTCAAATTGTTTATTGTTATTCTTCCGTTGTTCCTTTTTGCGCCTTGTGGCACATCGGGCTGGTAACCTTTTCTGTCTCTTTAACATTTGTCTGTTTTTTGACAAGGCTGAGTTGCTAGCTCAACGCTCAATCCAGCATGGATGGAAAGCATGCAAGGAGCCAGCTGTATTTGAACCCAGGACCACTCACATCAAAGTCAGGTGTAGATACCACTACACCACCAGCCGGCATAATCCTTCTTCAGCACATGAGTGTAAAGGGAAAGGAAATGATTGGAATCACTGACTAGGAACTTTGAAGAGGCGTCTAAGAATTTAAAACTAGCACCGCTATTGGGAGCCAGAGAAGCCGCTGTGTCACTGCCATATTTCCTTTGGTTCATGGGCTCACAGTTGTTCAGAAATAATTTGTAGTCTGTAGGTTTTCAGTGAATAATTAGTAGTGCGGCTTCCTCGTTGGTCTGAGATTACACTGTAGGGGAAGGCCACAGGAGTGAAGGAGTCAGCCTTACTTTACACAGCCTTGTCACTCAAGCTTTGTGCGGGTAGACACACAATATACCGGAGGAACTTAGCAAGTCAGATGGCATCTATAGAGAGGAATAAACAATCAATGTTTTGGCCAAGACCCTTCAGGACTGGAAAGGGAAGGTGAAGAAGCCAGAATAAGAAGGTGAGGGGAGGGGGTGATAGGAGAACCTAGCTGAGGAAGAGGATAGGGTGAATCAAGGAGCTTGGAGATGATGGGTGGAAAAGACTGAGGAAGAAGGTATCTGATAGGAGGAGCGAGTGGACCATGGGAGGAAGGGCACCAGAGGAAGGTGTAATAGACACTAAATGCTGGAGAAACTTCGACAAGTCAGGCAGCATCTATGGAGAGGAATAAACAAATTCCCCTCCACAGATGCTGCCTGACCGGGGGGGGGGGGGTTGTGTGTGTGTGTGTGTGTGTGTGTTTTTTGCTTTTTTTGCTTTGGAGTTCCAGCATCTAGAGCAGGAGTCCATGGCATAAAAAAGGTTGGGAACCCCTGATCTATAGAACCTTTCCTGTTTATACTTTTCTTTGCGACAGTCCGTTGCACAGAGAGAGACTGAGAATTGGTCCAAGTTTGTAAGTTATTAAATCTTGGTTTCCAGAAAGTTCCTCTGACAGGTCTGTCAAATAGTACATTACTGCTCAGACCCCAGATGATGAGCCAGTGAAGATTCCATTACGAGTCAGTGGCACGGTCCAACATCCAAAACTTCTGTTTTAAGATTGTGCTACTGAAGACATGCTTACTGGTAAATCGTAAGGCAAGAGATTTGACTAAAAAACATCCTTTCTAAAGCAAAGTGTGGTGAACTATCGGCGCAGGCGGGGGCGAGGCCGGTTTGGGGGATGAGCTGCGCTGGGGCACTGTGAGGTGCAACGTGTTCAAGCTGACGTAGCTCACGGAGTTCATATCACTGCCAGCGCTGGAGTGAGCGGCTTGGAGAGGAGTCGACGCTTAAAGAGTTTTGACGTCCATCCACCTAACCCCGGTGCGAGGCTGGATCGCTCCAAGCGTTGAGCCGATTTGGTGAGACCAGGAACAGCTTCGAGCTGGGCGGCCCAAGCGTATCGGGGCACCTGGATCCGGATCCAGGAACCTGGTGCTACTTGGTGCCTGGGGCAATTTAAACACCAGCACAGGTAGACTAAAAGCCCGAGTGTTGGGAACAGAGGTGAGGGTAGGGCTGACTTCGCTCGCTCTCCTGCAAATGTTCATTCTTTTCTCCTCAGCACCGAGGCTGTGAACTGATCTGGCTGCTATGCTTTTTTGCCCTGCTGGTGTGATGAACTGGGGACCAAGGCTTTGGGCCTACTCTGGCCACTCCGGGAGTGGATCTGGGACTCACTCCGGTTTGGGATGCTGTTAGCTTGCTTCTATTGTTCGCGTGATGTGGGATTTTTTTCTCTCACCCTTTTTTGGTCTTTTTTTAAATTGGGTTATTCAGGATTCTTGCTTTGTGGCTGTTAGTAATGCAATGAATTTCAAGGTGTATAATGTATACATTTTTTGATAATAAATGTGCTTTGAATCTCTGAATCATAGGTCAAGACCAGTGAGGCAGCCCCAGATTGTACACAGAGAGTTAATGGGTCAGATTGTTTGAAGAGCAAGTATGAGTTAAAATGCTTGTTTGATATACTTGTTTTAATGTAAGCTGCCTGTAGCAGGATTGAAGAGAACATTAAGGAAGCTGAAAGATTCGGAGATGGAGGCCAAGAGGTGGCCTGTCCTGGGGTTGGAGGCCTGTGTGTGTGAGTGAGGGGGGGGGGGGGGAGGGAGGTAGGAGGGGGATTGTCTGTGTATGAGAGTGGGAGGCAGGGAGAGAGGAGGACTGTTTGTGTGTGTGAGTGGGAGCGAGGGAGGGAAAGGATTTGTTTTGTTGTTGTTCTTTTGTTATTGTTGCTGCTGCCGTTTTGTCGGCGCTAGAGTGTGTGGCAACTCTGGTGGGCTTCCCCCAGCACATCCTCGGGCTGTGCGGCCATGAACCCAAACGACTCACTTCATTGTACGTTTCGATGTTCGTGTGATAAATAAATTAATCTGAATCTGCTTGATATACAGATGAAGGAAAAACACACAGTTGCTCTGGAGAGCGAGCGTGGATAGCGGATGTAATGGGAAAAAAGGGAAAATAATTGCCAATGAAAGTGTAAAGGATTCTAATGAAGTGATAACAAAGAAGAAAGAAGAATAGAGAAAGAAGATTAGCTTTATTTGTAACGTGTACATCAAAACATAAAGTGAAATGCGCTGTTTTCATCAAATCAAACCAGTGACAATTGTGCAAGTGTCACCACACTTCAGGCGCCAACTTACAAGTCACTCACCCTAACCCGGATGTCCTTAGAATGCGGGTGGAAGCCAGAGCACCCAAGGAAAACCCATGCAGTCACAGAGAATGTACAAACTCCTCACAGGCAGCGGTGAACCCCAAGATGGCGGCTATAGCAGTGTTACGCCGACCACTACGCTACCGTGCCACAACGATAAAGTCGTGAAAGAGGGAGAGACAGAGATGACGAGGGAAAGGTTGGATGGGCGGAAGGCTGGCATATCTAGGTCTTGGCCGGGCTTTAGCTTTGCAGCACGGTTGAACTCTTATGTAAATGAGCGTCCGTCTCACTTACTCTGCTTTGATTCATAGGATTAAGTGAGGTGCTCAGTACCGAGCCGGCCAAGTGAAAAGCCCTTCAGCGGCGGTGCCTCTGACCCACGGGGCGGGGAGAGGGGTGTCGGGGGGAGGGGGCAGAGTAACCCGTGAGTCAGCACTGTGAAAGGAAGCTCTCAGGAGCTTCAAATCAGGAACAATTGGAGGTCTCACGCACAAAAAAAGAGCATTCTGGGGAAGGAGGTGGGGTGGCTTTCCGCGCAGATTAACGTGGAACGTTCACAAAGGCACGACTGTGTTGGCCAGCATTTACTTTGGAATTCTAGGAACTCAGTTCTTGGCCCTGAGACTGTTGAATCTGCATAAGCAGAGTTTGATCTGGGAGTCTATAAAAAACAGACTTAAACCTATAATCATCAGGGGCTGCTACACTGATGCTGAAATCCTTGTGCTCTGATCTACAAATCCAAACTTGGGTCATTCTGCCCAGGGTAGAAATGTCAAATACTACAGAGCGTGTATTTAAGGTGAGAGGAGGAAGGTGTAAAGGAAATGTGTAGGACAAGTTCTTTTTTTCGTTTTTAAAGAGAGTGGCAGGTGCCTGGAAGGGACTGCTTGAGGCAGGGGCAAGAGCAGATACGACAGTGGTGATCAGGAGGCAGGGAATGAGAGATATGGGTCATGCACAGAAAGAAGAGTTTAGTTTAATTTGACACTATGTCTGGCGCAGACATATGGACTGAAGGACTGGTTCCTGTGCTGTACACTCTTCTGTGCTCTGTGTTCGAAGCAAAGCAGCCCAGGAGTCATTTTACTCCTCTTGCAGTTTTTCACTGCAATCATGCCTCCTCTTCCACCTCATTTTCCGATGGCTGCATCACCAACTGGTATGGGGGATCTGGGGGTGGGGGGGGGGGGGAGCTACTGCACAGGATCGAACTAAGCTGCAGAGAGTTGTAGACTTAGCCAGCTCCATCATGAGCACTAGCCTCCATAGGATCCAGGACATCTTCAAGGAGCGACGCCTTGATAAGTCAGCATCCAACATCATTAAGGCCTTCCATCACCCAGGTCACGCCTTGTTCCCACTGCTACCATCAGGGAGGAGGTACAGACGGCTGAAGGCACACAGTCAATGATTCAGGAACAGCTTCTTCCCCTCTGTCATCCGATTTCTGAATGGACATTGAACCCAAGGACACCACCTCACTATTTCTTTTATTTCTATTTTGCACTAATAGTTTAACTATTTAATATACTGTATACGTATATACTTACTGTAATTAACAGCTTTTTTCTATTATTATGTATTGCATTGTACTGCTGCCGCAAAGACAACAAATTTCATGACATATGCCGGTGATATTAAACCTGATTCTGATCTCACCTGGAAGTTTTTAGCTAATATAATTTTTCACAGCTTCTCAATGAGGAAGACTATGCCTGTGTGCAGGAAGATCTGGACATTCAAGCACACAT
This sequence comes from Hemitrygon akajei, assembly GCF_048418815.1. Taxonomy (NCBI): domain Eukaryota; kingdom Metazoa; phylum Chordata; class Chondrichthyes; order Myliobatiformes; family Dasyatidae; genus Hemitrygon; species Hemitrygon akajei. The sequence continues at coordinate 10,902,510 of NC_133142.1, forward strand.
GCAAGTGCCCGGCAATGGCAGGAGAGATCTGTCACCCGCCCTACCTAGATGGTCAAAGGCATTACCATTGCTGATTACCACCACGGTCAATAATTTGGGTCGTCATCAACCATATACGGACACAGTTGCATAATACTATTACAGCACCCGTAACCTGGGTTTAATTACTGTCACTGTCTATAAGGAGATATTACATTCTCCCAGTGACCATGAGGGTTTCCTCCGGGTGCTCCAGATCCCTCCCACATTCCAAAGACATACAAGTTAGTAGGTTTACTGGTCACATTGGTATTTTTGGCAGAAAAGGTTTATTGGGCCAGAAGGGCCTGTTACCACTAACAAACAAACAAATAAATAAATATGGCTCACCATTACCCTTCCAAGTGCATTTAGGAAGGGACCATAAGCATTTCACTTACAATCAAAGGCCTTTTGAAGGATGAGTGTAACCCGGAAACATTCTCTATAGCTTTAATGCCAAGAAGTCTACCTCACAGAGAGTCATGGAACACTACAGAACAAAAACAGCCCTTCAGCCCATCTAGCCCATTCCAGCCTAGTATACTGCCTAGTCTTATCTACCTGCACCGGGACCATAGCTTTCTCTTCCCCTCTCATCCGTGTATGGTACTTTCTTAAATGTTACATTTGAACCCACATCTACCACATCCACTGGCAGCTCATTCCACACTCGCATCACCCTCTGAGTGAAGAAAGCTCCCCTCTCAGATTCCCCTTAAATATTTTGCCTTACACTCTAAACCTATAACATTTAGCCATAAACAGAAGAGATTTTGCCACACACACAAAATGCTGGAGGACCTCAGGCGGTCAGGGAGCAACTATGGAGAGGAACAAACGGTTGACGTTTCGGGCCATGACCCTTTATCAGGACCTCTAGCCATGACGGAGTTGACCCCCTTGACATCCTGCTAGAGGTCACGTTATCCTCCTCCAGGAGATCAGGTCAAACCACAACAAACTCAACCTTCAATCACTCTACAAGTCAAGCATTCCACCTCCAGGCCACACACAATACAACTACAGTGAGTCGCGTGCATGCGTGCACACACACACAAAGAGATTTGCATTAAAGTGCTTGTGAAGAGAAGTCTGATCCCAATTATCGGTCAAAACATTACAAATATGGGAAAAGCTGGCTTCAATTATTTTCCTTGGCTCAGGGTAGGTTTCTCTGAGTTAGTTTTTCTTTCTGTCACTCATCTTGCTACGTGGAATTCTTCGGGGCGATATCACCACCTTCAGTTCCTATCACACATCCATCACGTGTCAGAAAATTCACCCCACTCCCTCCTCTACTGTTGGCGTTTGACAGGACGGGCTCATGTTGAAACTTCCCATACATGCATCTCCTGGTTTCCCCATGTTCATCAATGGTCCACTGCCAATAACCAAGCAGGAGTACCAAAGAGAAAAGGAACACCAGAACAGGGTGGGAGACTGAGGTAAACTGTTGGTAACAGACCTAACAATAACTTTGCAGAATCACAATCATGACCTCCCAGCTTCTCACTTCATCTCCCCTACTCTCCCAACCATCCACCTTCCCCTTCACTGAGGTTCACCTATTAGCTGTCAGTTTGAACTCTCCTCCGCTATTCACCCACTTTCTCCCTCATCTGACACCTGTCAGTTGTACTCCCCTCCCCTATCCACCCACCTTCCCCCTTACCTGGCTCACCCACCACCTGTTAGCTTGCACTCCTACCCCTCCCCCACCCCACCCTTCTCCTATTGGCTTCCTTCCCCTTCCTTTCCAGTCCTAATGAAGGATCTCGGCCCAAACATCGATGGTTTATTCCTCTCTCTAGATGTTGCCTTAGCTGCTGAGTTCCTCCAGCATTTTGTGTCTGTTTCTCCAGATTACTATGGTGCCTGGTTTCCTGAACACTGGTCTGGCCTTCAATTCTTGTCACTGCATTCTGTGAAGGATCAAGAAAATACTGGAAACTCTGAACAGGCCAGGCAGTAGCTGGGGAAGGAGAAATGCTTGAAGATTCATGATGGGTGCTGCTTTCCTGAGGGTGTCCTTGATGGTGGGGAGGCCTGTGCCCATGTTGGAGCTTCAGGGACGGAGGAATCAGAGGGAATACCTCCAATAGGGTGAGGCCAAATGAATAAACTTGCAGGTCAGAGGCAAATTAGACGGAAAGTGTAGGGAAGTTCTTTGAGAATAGTTCTTCAGATAAGGGGCTACAGTTACAAAGTTAGGTTAGCAAGACTTGGGACTGTTTATATTGAAAAGGAGACTAATTGTTAAGTGGTTTATTATAGTTGTATGTGGTGAGATACAGTGAAAAGTTATAGCTTACAGGCTATTCAGTAATTCCATACATAAGTACATTTACTGTATATAGTATAAAAGGTTTAAAAACAGAATGCAGAATGTAGTGTTACAAAGAAGGTGGCTGTATTTCATTAGGGGTCTGAGGAGATTTGGTATGTCACCAAAGACTAGCAAATTTCTACAGATGTACCATGGAGAACATTCTGACTGATTTAATCACAGTCTGGTACAAAGGGGCCACTGCACAGGATTGAAAAAAGCTGCAGAAAGTTGTAAACTAGCCAGCTAAATCACAGACACCAGCCTCCCTAGCACTGAGGACATCTTCAAAAGGTGTTGACTCAAGAAATCAACATCCATCATTAATGAACCCCACCACACAGGACATGTCGTCTTCTCATTGCTACCATTAGGAAAGGGGTACAAGAGCCTGAGGACACACACTCAATGTTTTAGGAATAGTTTCTGCCCCTCTGCCATCAAATTTCTGAAGGTCATGAACTCAATCTCACTATTTTGCTGTCTTTTTCGCTTTACTCATTTATTATGAATTCTCGCTGTAATTTATAGTAATTTTTATGCATTGCACTGCGTTGCTGCCACAAAACAACAAATTTGACACCGTACGTCAGTGATAATAAACCTGATTCTGATTCTGAAAGTGCAGTAAAGGCACACCATGTCACGGGAGTCTGAGAGATCAAGCGTTCACCTTTATTGCCCAAGAGGATAGAAGCCCATGAGAGGAGAGGTGTTCAAGGTATGTTAAACAATGAGGGGACCGGACAAAGACTGGGAAGCTGCTTTCATTGGTGGAGGTACTGAGGACTAGAAGACATGGGTATTAAACAAAGGAGAAGAGAATTAAGCGTGATAGGAGAGAAATCTCTTTTTGGTTAGAAAAGCATACCTCCTGTAGATACGAAGGAGGAAATTTCCACCGTAGCTTTTAAGAAGGAGTTAGAGTAAAAACATATGGCAAAAATTTTTCAAGGGCACCATGAAAGGGTTTGTAGGTGAAACTAGAGGGTTCCAATGGTAATGAGCCAGCACAGAGCGAATGGGCCAAATGGCCTCCTCCTTCTCTGTAACCATTCCATGATTCCATATGCCCCACTCCACAGTCCTGAGTATTTGAGTCCGTTCTGACAACACAGTGTGGGATTGCTGTTGGGGTCCATGTCAGAATCAACTACTCTGATAGGTCTGAAGTCAAATATAGGTCACACAGGGAAGAGTCCTTCCCTGAAGGTCTTCAGTAGAAAAGATGGATTTTTACAAGTAGTTTCTTGGACAGAGTTATTAAGAGTCACAGTTCTTTATTTTGGATTAATAACCAATTTACACATATCCTAACAGATTTGAACCTGGATTTCTGGATTATTTCTTACAACCCTCTGGATTACACATCAATAATTTAGCCAATGCACCCCATAACTTGGCTGAAATTTATTTGTTCATTCATCCTTCATTTGTAAATACCGATATAGCATGGGACAGGCCTTTCTGTCCCATTGAGCCAGACCCAAGGAAGAGCTGATCACTCTTACTTTTTCGATCGTCCCTGCTACAGATCCTCTTTTATCATTTCAACATCCAATGCACATCTCAAACTCAAACTCCAATTGCCTCTCATTCACTGCAGGTCAGGCAGCATCTATGTAGAGAAATAAACAGTCGACGTTTCAGCCAAGACCCTTCATTAGGACTGGAAAGGAGGAGAGAAGAAGCCAGAATAAGAAAGTGGGGGGGGGGGGGGGGGGGAAGGAGTACAAGCTGGCAGGAGATAGAAATCCTGAAGGGTCTCGGCCTCAAACATCGACTGTACTGTTTATTCCTCTCCATAGATGCTGCCTGACCTGCTGAGTTCCTCCAGCATTTTGTGTGTGTTGCAGGGGATAGATTCCTCCAAGAGGACCACAACTTTGTCGTGGTTTGGAGGCTCGTCTGCTTCAATGACCCGGAGAGCTACGTTGGCTGGAGTCAGGGCTTTATGCTTTGGCTCTTGGTAGGGTCACCCACGCCAAATAGATCAAAGGGTAGAGACCAGTCCTCTAGATTTGGGGGGGGGTTCACCTCAGGGCTAATACCACTGACTGGTAAAATAAAACTGTTATGGAAACAGCAATGAAGAATCCTTCTATACCTGAGTGCGATGTTCTTCCTGCCTCCACCCAGCACTTGCATGACTGACAGTAGTGAAAACCGAGCTACTGACAGGATCAAGGAATCCCTGAGCACCACCAGAGATGGAGGGCCTTCATTGCTGCCCTAAACGTCAATGGCGTAACTGGCAGTAAGTAGGTAGGCAGGGGACAGATAAAAACAGGTGAGGGAGAAGGTGGGGATGAGGAGTAAAATAAGAAACTGCGAGGTGATAGGTGGAAGGGATAAAGGGCTGAAGAAGAAGGAATCTGATAATGAACTGTCAGAGGAAGTGGTTTAGACAGGTAAAATAACAACAGTTAAAGACATTTAGGTAAATAATAGATAGTCTATAAAACAATAAGAACATGGGAACAGAACTATGCCAGTCACCCCACTGAGTTTGTTCTGTTATTCCATCATGTCCATTTTCCTGGGATCTCCCCGTAACCTTTGACGCCCTATGTCTTATGAAACATCAGCAGTGTGGTTCCATCTCGTGTCCATTCTCATTGTTTTATCCCACTAGACATTCGCCAGAGACCAACTGATCAGACGTTGAAGGTTGGAGTGCTGGTGAAATCCTGCTCTTGCCTTGAGCTGCCCCACTGAACTCTGCCGTCCTGACCTGTTGATCCCTTGGCACTTTTCTAACCGTTGATATGACAAGCACCCTGTCAGAAGCGCCTCAAGTTCTCAGACGATGGTAAATGTCAAGCAATAGGTCATGTACCTCTTTCAGGCTGTCAGAGCTCTCCCTTAAGTAATGAGACACAGAGTGATCAGACAGCATGCTAACAGCTCTTGTTATCTCTCCTGCCATCTGTTAACAGACCATTACAGAAAGAAGCAGATTTCTGGGCACTGTGAGAGTGGGCAAGGGAGACACAAGGGATGGAAACAACACTCTGCTGGAGGAACTCAGCAGGGGAAAGGAAACGTCGACATTTGGGGTAAAAAAAAAACTGCATTCAGGACTGAGTGGAGTGGAGTGATGTCACTACAAAGGGCAGCGTTGAGACAGGGGTCCAGGATGATTCATGTTCTGAGCAGGGGTGTAAGATGGACAGGCAGCTAGTTAGAATCAGAATCAGTTTTAAAATCACTGATAAATTGCATGTCTAGGGTGACGGGGTGGAGATACATCTCTATCAAAGGCAGTGTGAGGTGCTCCTTCCTTCCACTACCCTGCAGGTTACCCTTGGGCAAGATGTAGCACCTATTTAGTCTCCTGATCAGGGTCACGTGAAGCCATGGGAGTAGGTGGTGGTTGGTCGTATGAGCAGCTGGTGAAATAGGGTCTTTTAGGAGACTCTTAGATAGGTACATAGAGCTTAGGAAAATAGAGGGCTATGCAGCAGCGAAACTCTAGGCAGTTTCTAGAGTAGGTTACCTGATTGGCACAACATTGTGGGCCGAAGGGCCTGTAATGTGCTGTAGATTTCTATGTTTCTATCACAAGTCCTGGTTATGCAACCACCGACGCCAGGCAGACAATCTCTGAAGAGTATTGATAATGGCTGGGGGCATCCATCTTGTAAAGATACTGCCTAGTATCTAATAATCATCTTGGTCTTGTTGACATTGAATGAGAGTTGGAGGCATATGCTGATTCTTCACCACCTTTGATCCGGCCGACGACTGTGGTGTCATCGGCAAACTTAAATATGGCATTGGAGTGATGGATCAGAAGTGGAGAGAGTGGGCAGTTTCAAATTCTTGGGTGTCAAGATCTCTGGGGATCTAACCTGGTCCCAACATATCGATGTAGTTATAAAGGAGGCAAGACAATGGCTATACTTCATTAGGAGTTTGAAGAGGTTTGGCATGTCAACAAATACACTCAAAAACTTCTATAGTTGTACCATGGAGAGCATTCTGACAGGATGGATCACTGTCTGATATGGAGGTGTTACTGCATAGGACCAAAAGAAGCTGCAGAAGGTTGTAAATCAAGTCAGCTCCATCTTGGTGACTAGCCTACAAAGTAGCCAGAACATCTTCAGGGAGTGGTGTCTCAGATAGGCAGCTTCCATTATTAAGGACCTCCAAGACCCAGGGCATGTCCTTTCTCACTGATACCAGCAGGTAGGAGGTACAGAAGCCTGAAGGCACACACAGAGCGATTCAGGAACAGATTCTTCCCCTCTGCCATCCAATTCCTAAATGGACATTGAATCTTTGGACACCACCTCACTTTTTGTCAAAAACAATCATGGTCATGGAAAGTCCATGATCACCCATGTCCTACGACATGGCACATAATGAATGAATGAATGAATGAATGAATGAGTGAACACTCGTTCTATGCTCTATGTTCTTACATTCAATGAAGGTTCTTTGGTCTAAAAAGATAACTCTTGCACAGACACTGCCTCATAGCCACATTAATCACCCTGCTAATGCACTGAACCTTAAATCCAGCAACATTTATGTTTGGAGGTTTTCAAGAGTACGCAGCCAGCTGTTCATGCACGCTCCTCTCCAGCGCCTTGTCAGATCTGTAATGGGATGAGCTCATTCATCAGGACTGCAAATCAGCTCCCTGTCCAACCCCATATCCCAAGTGTAATATCCAGCAGGTGGTGTGTAACTGAACAGGCTGAGAGTGGGGAAGTTACCACATTCAGCTGCGTAGGTCCCAGAGTTCTAAGTCATTAATTCATATCTGAGTGTTTTCACAAAGCTCTGTGACAAGCTACTCAACGAAGATAACGTTTCACCAGCGGCAAGACAGAATCTCCACAGCTTTCAGGGGTCACATTATAAATGGAGGCACGTTAGCAAGTCAAACGAGCTTCCAGAATTGGGGTCAAGGGACTGAAGACCAGCAGCTTCACTGGGGTACAAACAGATGACATCACAAGCGGTCAGAAGGTGTTGGTCAACAGCATCTGGAATATTATGAAGAGTTTTGGGCCCCGTATCCAAGGAAGTTTGTGCCGATCCTGGACAGTGTCCAGAGGAGATTCAAAAGAATGATCTGGGAAATGAAAGAATGTATGAGGAGTGTTTGACTTCAGGATCTGGACGTGTACTCGAAGGAATTCAGATGGATGAGGCGAGGGGGGAGGCCTCTTGAAACCTGCTGAATACTGAAAGCCCTGGGTGTAGCAGACATGAGGAGGATGTTTCTGTCAGCAGGAGAGTTAGGATCCGAGGGCACAGACTCAGAAGAAAGGGACACCCCTTTGGAACTGAGATGAGAAGGAATTTCTTCAGACAGAACATGGTGAATGTCTGGAATTTGCTGCCACAGAGGCCATGTTATTGGTGTATTTAAGGCAGAGATTGATATCTAATTGGTAAAGGGGTTAAGGGTTACAAGGAGAAGGCAGGAGAATGGGGTTGGGGAAAAAAACAGCCACTATCAAATGGCAGAGCTGACTCAATGGACCAAATGGTATAATCATGCCCTTTCATGTTAAGGTCTGACGAACCATTCGACCTCCATCTACTGCTGGCAAGGGTGTCAGCTGCGGAACAGTGGGTAACACTCTCAGCTCGGGTTCCAGTCCCACTTCAGGCATTCAAGCACGGAATCTCAGCTGAGACTCCTGTGTGGGATTGATAGAATGGCAGGTTAAACTCTGAAAATATGTAAAAGACCCAGTGACACGACCTGTGTTGTGGCCGGCACTGATCTTTAACTGACATCACAATACGGTGGGGTGGGGGGGGGGGGGGGGCTACTGGACAGCGTTGAAATAAGCTGCAGAGAGTTATAAACTCCATTGTGGGCTCTAGCCTCCTTAGTGTCCAGGACATCTTCAAAGAATGATGCCTCATTAAGGACTTCCATCACTCAAGTCATGCCTTGTTCTCATTGCTGCCATCAGGAAGGAGGTACAGGAGCCCGAAGGCGCACACTCAATGATTGAGGAACAACTCCTTCCCCTCTGCCATCTGACTTCTGAACGGACAGTGAACCCATGAACACCATCTCAGTACTTTATTTCTATTTTTGCACTATTTAACTATTGAATATATATAGTGTAATTCACTTTATATTTTCTATCATTATACATTGCACTGTACCGCTGTCGCACAAACAACAAATTTCAAGACATATGCCGGTGATGTTAAACCTGATTCTGATAAAAGGTTGTGCTGCCTATGGGACTTTCCTGTGCACCCGTCAGTCACCCTGCTTAATAGTGGCTACATTTCAAAAAGATTTTTATTCTCTGTAAAATATTCTTCTTCTTCTTGCGCCCTTAACCCCTGGTGGAGTTGTCGGGGCGCCGTCATGACAAGCTTTTCCGTGTGCTCATCATGGAAATCTTGGGCCCCTGAAACCTGGCGGAACCCATCCCTCTCCAGGTTTGACCACAGCCAAATTCCTCCAACTGGGTGGCTTGCCTTGGTCGTGGACACGCGGCCGTTATGGTTCACCTGAGATCCTTTCCGCCCCGGCCGGTGACTTCATCATGGAAGCCATTCGCCCAGCGGTGCCATGATAACACCACCCCTTCACGTGGTTTAGCCCGCCAGCTGAAGAGGTTTACCGGGGTATGGCGCTTGGAGCCAACACGTGAGAGATTAATGCAAAATATTATGGCGGGCCAAATACAAGTCTTTCTCAACTCAAATAAACCAGCATAGACTGGCATTGGAGAGGCTGAAGTCTGAAGTTGGGAAGTGATTTCAGGTGCAAAAGTCAGAGCAGGACAGTCCTCTTCTCATCGTAAGCATCAGGGAGGAGGTACAGAAGCCAGAAGGCGCACACTCAGCGATTCAGGAACAGCTTCTTCCCTTCTGCCATCCGATTTTTAAATGGACATTGACTCCATAATGGACATGAACTCTACCTAACGACTTTTTTAAATTTCTATTTTTGCATTACTTATTGAAAAAATACACACACCCACACCCACACCCACACACACACACTTTTTTTCTCTATTATTATGCATTGCATGAACTCCTGCCACAAAGTTAACGTTTCATTCACAACCTACGCCAGTGATATTAAACTTGATTCTGATTCTGATCCATCAGTTGATTGACTGCTCCATAGTAGTGCTGCAGACATACATCAAGGAAACCAGATAATATTATTTATAAAGTGATAGAGATAAGCTTCATTTATCACATGTATAAGATACAGTGAAATAGGTTGCTTGCATCAAGTTGAATCAGTGAGGATTGCACCGGGTAGCGTGCAACTGTCTCCATGCTTCCAGCATCAGCGTAGGCTGCCAACAACTGCATAACTCTAACCCGTACGTCTTTGCAATGTGGGAGAAAACCTGAACACCGAGACGAAACCATACAATCATGGGAAGAAGATAGAAACTCCTTACAGACAGCAATGGGAATCAATCCCCAGTCTTACAGCGGTAATGCAGTAAAGCTTTACGCTAACTGCTACACTGCTGTGGGTCCTCATTCAGTAGAGACTCTTATACCCAGTGTTTGGAGTTTTAATCCAATCTGCAGGGTCGGATGAGAGGAAACAGTCATGTACGAGGAAGAGCAGCAAGCATCTTAGGTTCAGATGCCACAATCTGTGTTAACTTCCACAAACTCAATTAAAACACTGCACGATCAAATAACATCCAGGATCTCCCATTCAAATCAGATTATACTGCTGATAATCTCATTATATTGTGAGTGTTTGACATCTGTCATAGATTTAACCGCTGTTAAATAGTGTGCCATCAATCCCTGCATACTAGGATATTTCCTCTCTCCATTCAGGTGATAGTGAAGGTTCACATTCTAACTGACGGATCATCTGCTATAGCATGCCCTTCTCTTTTAGCTACTTAGGAGAATGGGCCATTCTGAGGGGGCATTGTCAGCGGCACAGTATGGAACTGGAGACAGAGAATGTGTAACGTGGTCATGTCCACTTCACTAGGGAGCCTGCTGTGCTTCATACAACTGTTCAATGAGTTTCCACTGTCTTCACTCTCTGGTTTGCCATTGGAATGGCGGAAGCAAAAGCAGGAGAAGAGGTAGAGATATGATAATTAGGATTCAGGATACATCTCCTCCACAATCTCCCTCTGCACAGGTGCACCACAAGGCTGTGTGCTCAGCCCCCTGCTCTACCTGCTCGATACTCAGGACTGTGAGGCTACAAATCAGAATCAGGTTTATTATCACCGGCATGTGACGTGAAATTTGTTAACTTAGCAGCAGCAGTTCAATGCAATACACAATCTAGCAGAGAGAGAAAAATAACAACAATAATAAATAAGTAAAGCAATGACAGTATACGCATATTGAATAGATTAAAAAAACATGTAATAACAGAAATACTGTATATTAAAAAAAAGTGAGGTGGTGTCCAAAGATTCAATGTCCATTTAGGAATTGGATGGCAGAGGGGAAGAAGCTGTTCCTGAATCACTGTGTGTGTGCCTTCAGGCTTCTGTACCTCCTCCCTGCTGGTATCAGTGAGAAAGGACATGCCCTGGGTCCTGAAGGTCCTTAATAATGGAAGCTGCCTTTCTGAGACACCGCTCCCTGAAGATGTTCTGGCTACTTTGTAGGCTAGTCACCAAGATGGAGCTGACTAGATTTACAACCTTCTGCAGCTTCTTTTGGTCCTATGCAGTAACACCTCCATATCAGACAGTGATCCATCCTGTCAGAATGCTCTCCATGGTACAACTATAGAAGTTTTTGAGTGTATTTGTTGACATGCCAAACCTCTTCAAACTCCTAATGAAGTATAGCCGTTGTCTTGCCTCCTTTATAACTACATCGATATGTTGGGACCAGGTTAGATCCCCAGAGATCTTGACACCCAAGAATTTGAAACTGCCCACTCTCTCCACTTCTGATCCATCGCTCCAATGCCATATTTAAGTTTGCCGATGACACCACAGTCGTCGGCCGGATCAAAGGTGGTGAAGAATCAGCATATGCCTCCAACTCTCATTCAATGTCAACAAGACCAAGATGATTATTGACTTCAGGAGGAGGAAACCAGAAGTCCTTGAGCCAGTCCTCATCAGAGGATCAGAGGTGGAGAGTGTCAGCAACTTTATTTCAGAGGATCTGTCATGGTCCCAGGCCATAAGTGCAACTATGAAGAAAGCACGGAGGTGCATTTAATTCCTTAAGAATTGGTGAAGATTTGGCATGACATCTAAAACTTGGACAGATTTCTGTGGATGTGTGGGGGAGAGTACATTGACTGGCTCCATCACAGCCTAGTATGGAAACGCCAATACAAAATCATACAAAATGTAGTTGATACAGCCCAATCCATCATGGGTAAAGCCTTCCCCAACACTGAGCACATCTACAGTGAGTGCTGTCATGGGAAAGCAGCACAGACCCACCACCTGGGCCATAATCCCTTCTTGATGCTGCCATCAGGAAGAAGGTACAAGAGCCTCGGGACTCACACCACCAGATTCAGGAACAGTTATTACTCCTCAAATGTCGGCCTCTTGAACTTCACTCACCCCATTATTGCACTGTTCCCACAACCTGTAGCTCACGTTCAAGGATTTTTCATCCCATGTTCTCGATATTAATTGCTGATTTTTTTTTCTCTTTCATATTTGTTGTTTGTTGTATTTTGCGCAATGGTTGTTTCTCCATCCTGTTGAGAGTGGTGTTTCACTGATTCCATTGTCTTTCTTGGATTTACTGAAAGAAATCAAATCTCAGGATTGTATATAGTGACATATATGTACTTTGATAATAAATTGTACTTTGAGCTTCCCAGATTGAACAAGAGTACCTAGCATTGGTCAGTTGATTGTATTATAATTTTGAGTGAATTTTGAAGTTAACACGGCCACAAGTTTGACTCTACAAATCTGGGCCGAGGACCTAGAGGTAGGAGATTGACATCTGAGCGTCCAGGGCCAAGAACTAAAAGCACGGAGGTGCCCCGTTCTGGGTTTGGAGGCCTGTCTGTTTATGTGAGGGGCCGAGTGAGTGGAAGTGTGGAAAAGGGTCTTGGTTTGCTGTTGTTGTCTTGTTTCATTCTGTTATTGTTGCAGTTTGTGTTGTTCTGCTGAACATTGTAGTCATGCCACGGTGGCGCCAGAACATGTGGCAACATTTGCAGGTTGCTGCCAGCACATCCCTGAGTATGTTAGTTGTTAAAAACAAATGACATGTTTTGTATGGGTCAGAATGCTGATGCATGATAGAGACCAACCTTGCCAAGCTGTCATCATTCCATACCATGAGTCTCCATAAAGTCATCCATATCTTCAGGCCAAGAACAATCTCCAACCACGCCCTACTCCTTCAGCATCGCCAAGAGGACATGGCCACAATTGTCATGAGGAAACGTTGGCAATGGACTGGGCATGTGATGAGCAGAGAGGCCAAATTTATCATCAAGACAGCACTTCATTAATCTCCTGAAGGGCAGAGGAAATGTGGGAGACTAAAGAGATCTTGACGCCGTACCATACAGGCAGAAATGAGGACCCTGAACCACACCCGGGACACCATAGAGAAGATAGTCAAGGACAGACAGAGGAGGAGGACTTTCTTTGCTGTTATAAACGCCAGCAGTATAATGAGCAGTCAGTCAAATGTGATAAATACACGAGTCGGAAATCTGAATATTCACAGCCAGATTGAACTACCCCTTTTGCACAGCTGGGTCTGCCTATTCCTTTACTCAATCACTATAACTCTAAATATCCATGTTCTAAAGTTGAAAGACTAAGACTAGTGGACTAAGCAAGGGAGAGATGGATAAAGGGCTGATTCTGATTCGAGAAAACAAACCAATGAGCTAGTTGGGTTCTTAAACCACAAATTTATTACACATTGACTAAGCCAGAATCTTCAGTAACGCTTCAGACAGTGCGCTCATTGTCTTACCCACAGAACAGTTCCAGCCAACAAATAAAAATTGTACAACTATGCATTTCTCCAAACAGCAACCTTTCATTACATTCTCTTTATATTAATTATTGTCTCTTCACCTCAGTCATAAATTGCTAGTTATTTTTCGACACTGCCTCAGAAACCTCACTCATGAGCCAGTCTGTTGATTAACAAAAGAAAACTTGCATTAATAATGTAGAAGGAAGAGAAGTGAGTGAGGGTCTCCGTTGGTCAGGGTTGACCATGGATGTTGTGTCCTAGCTGTCTAGATACTCAAGCCTGGGCAGTAAGATATGGAACACAAGCTGTTGCCCATGTAGCAAGCTCCCCCTCTCCACACATATGATGAACCCAAAGGAATGGCAGAGACCGATACAGTTTGGCACCAGCAGCATCACAGGAGCCACTAGTCAGCATTGAACTCAATGTTGGATTGTCTTCGAGACTCCATCTCTGGATTTTTCATCGGGGTTTACTCCTGAAGTCTTCCCCATGAGTGAGTTTGGTCACAAGGCAGTGGAGGTTTGAGATCAGTGTTCCTTCTCCTAAATAAGCTGCCAACCATGACTGATGAGCCACATCTGCCTGAAGCAACTGTTTTTTTAAAGAGCCAGTAACCCACCTTTGCCCCTTCTTCTGTCAATAGAAATGGTTTCGCCGGATTAGTAGCTCAGTTTGGTGAACTTGTGAACTTGGTTGACAGAGGCTACTTGAGACGCACACTGCCTGGTTCGGAAATTGCACCATCTCGGATCGCAAGACCCTGCAGCGGATAGTGAGGTCAGCTGAGAAGATCATCGGGGTCTCTCTTCCCGCCATCATGGACATTTACACCACACGCTGAATCCACAAAGCAAACAGCATTATGAAGGACCCCACGCACCCCTCATACAATCTCTTCTCCCTCCTGCCATCTGGGAAAAGGCACCGAAGCATTTGGGCTCTCACAACCAGACTATGTAACAGTTTCTTCCCCCAAGCTATCATCAGACTCCTCAATACCCAGAGCCTGGACTGACACCTTACTGCCCTATTGTCCTGTTTATTATTTATTGTAATGCCTGCACTGTTTTGTGCACTTTATGCAGTCCTGGGTAGGTCTGTAGTCTAGTGTAGTTGTTGCGTGTTTTTTTTCTCTGTGTTGTTTTTTTTTCATAGTTCAGTCTAGTTTTTGTACTGTTTCATGTAACACCATTGTCATGAAAAACATTGTCTCATTTTTACTATGCACTGTACCAGCAGTTATTGTCGAAATTACAATAAAAGTGACTTGACTTGACTTGACACCATTGGGAGCATTTAATAGGTAGTGGGATGGGAGCTTGTCCCCATTACCACCCCCTGGCTATAACATTCTTAAAGAATACAAAAGAATGAGAAGTAGGAGTAGGTTATTAGCCCCGGGATTATCTCTGCTCTTCAAAAAGACAGTCTGATCTATTTCCTCTTTAGAATCATAGAATTCACACAACCTGGGAACAGGCACTTCAGCCATCTTGTCTATGCCAGTTGTGTTTCCCAGCATGCTAGTCCCATCTGCCTGCATTTGGCCCCTAGCCCTCTAAACTTCTCCTACTCATGTACGTAATTATTTCCTTACTTAAAGGTTCAGCACAGTAACAGGCCCTTCTGGAGAAACAAGCCCAATTCACTCAATTACACCATGTGACCAATTAAGCTACGTACTCATAAGTCTTTAGAAGGTGGGAGGAAACCAGATCACCCAGAGGCAATCAACACAGTCATAGAGAGAACACACAACCTCCTCACAGACAGTGGCAACACTGAACCTTGGCCACTGGCACTGTAAAAGTGTAATGTTGACTGCTGCACCATTGTGCAGCTATTGTCTGCATAGCTTTTAATATCACTAAGGTGTCTGCCTCAACCACTGTTTCTGAGTGTTCATTCCAACGCTGTACCACCCTTGTGTGAAGAACCTGCCCCTGATACCCCTTTTAAATCTCGTGACTCTAATCTTAATCCTCTTGATTTTAGCACCCCCTCCCTGGTAAAAGGACTTAATCTTTCCTAGAAAGACCCCTAATTCCATGAAGCCCTTAATATCCAAAAAATCTAACAAACTTTGTTTTGAATATCAGTGACAACTGAACCTCAACACTCCTATTAAACAACAAAAGCACAGAAGATTGCACATAATACAAACCCTTCAGCTCACGATGTGTCGACCTTTTAACCTACTCTAAGATTAATTGACCAGTACTAGTGAATGGAGAATATCAAAGATTCACCACCCTCTGAGGGAAGAAATTTGTCCTTGCCTTAGTCCAGCATGCTTGATCATATTTTTTTTCAGACTGTGACCTCTTGTTGCTGACATCCCTGCTCAGGGAACATCAGCTCCGCACTTAATCTGTCAAGCCCCATAAGGTTTTGTGTACAGCTCAAAGAATGGGGTGGCAAGGGAGTGCAGTGGTTAGAACAACATTTTACCAGCGACCCAGGTTCAATTCCTGCTACTGCCTGTGAGGAGTTTGCACGGTCTCCCTATAACCTCATGGGTTTCCTCTGGGTGCTCCAGTTTGCTCCTACGTTCCAAAGACTGTTGGTAGGTTTACTGGTTATTGTTAAGTTGTCCCACGATTAGATTGGTGGTTAGCTAGGCAGCATGGCTCGAAGGGCCGGGAGGGCCTATTCCTCACTGTATCTCAATAAATAAGTTCTAAAAATTACCACTTCTGAACTGTAGTTTAGTTTGAAAAGTGAGAAATCGAGGCACAATAGATTGCAGATGCTGGAATCCAGAGCAACAAACAATTCTGCTGTAGGAACTCAGCAGACTGAACATCTGCTGGGGGAGAGGAACTCTCAATGTTTCAGGTCAAAACCCTAATCCTAATGTCGGCTTTGCCCTGAAATATTGACCGTTCCTTTCCCCTTACGGATGCTGCTCGACCCACAGAGTTCCTCCAGCAGTTTGGTTGTTGCTTTTAACAGACAGACAGACATACTTTGTTGATCCCGAGGGAAATTGGGTTTTGTTACGGCCGCACCAACCAAGAATAGTGTAGAAATATAGCAATATAAAACCATAAATAATTAAATAATAAGTTAATCATGCCAAGTGGAAATAAGTCCAGGACCAGCCTATTGGCTCAGGGTGTCTGACACTCCGAGGGAGGAGTTGTAAAGTTTGATGGCCACAGGCAGGAATGACTTCCTATGACACTCAGTGTTACATCTCGGTGGAATGACGCTCAGTGTTACATCTCGGTGGAACTTGATAAAACATCACAAGCTACCTCACCGAATTAAATGTGACCCTGGTCCAAATGAACCAATGTTAGACAAACAACCTACAGAGAATTATAGAGCAGTCAAAAGTCAACCATATTACTGTGATCTGAAGTAACGCACAAGCTTGACTGGGTAGTCTGAGCAACATACACAAAATGCTGGAGGAACTCAGCAGGCCAAGTAGCCTCTACGGAGAAGAGTTGACACTCGACTTTTCAGGCTGAAACCCTTCATGAGAACTAGAAAAAGTCAGTGTAAAGAGGTCGGGGGTGGGGGGAAGAAGTACAAGGTGAAAGCAGGAGAGGGTGAGGGGTGAAGGGACGGGGAAGTTGGTGAAAGAGGTAAAGAGCTGGAGATGGAGGTATTCTGAACGGAGAGGGTAGAATACCATGGAAGAAATGGGAAGGGGGAAGGACCACCAGAGGGAGGTGATGGGCAGGTGAGGAGATAAGGTGAGAGAGAGAAATGAGAATGGAGAATGGTGAAGGAGAGGGAAGGGGCAATTACTGGAAGTTTGAGAAATCGACGTTCAATCAATATTTTCTCATGTTTGTGCCCGAATAGTCTATAGAGTCTATAGACCTCCCCCACTGACAGATAGTAGTAAACCAGATGGGTTTTAATAACCATTACTAAGACCAGCTTTCACTTTAAGCAATTCCAGATAATTGAATTAAGTAAGTTTAAATTCCACAGCTGCATGGAAGGATTTGAACTCAATACTATTCTGCTAATTTAACTGCTGCATTACCGTTGCACCACTTGTTTTTAAGAAAGAAAATGTGTTTGTTGCGGACACAGGAGATGCTGAACCATGGAACAAGGAACTGAAGAACTCAGTGGTGGCAAAATTTGCAAGTTGATGTTACAGGTTGGATTTAAAGAAAAAAAATGTCTTGATAACCAGCAGCAATTGGTGCTGCCAGATGAATTACAGGAATTACAGGAATCACCGTATTACAGGAAGGATATTAATAAGGTTGAAAGAGTGCAGGGAAGGTTTACAAGGATGTTGCCGGGACTTCAGAAACTGAGTTACAAAGAAAGGTTGAATAGGTTAGGACTTTATTCCCTGGAGCATAGAAGAATGAGGGGAGATTTGATAGCGGTATATAAAATTATGATGGGTATAGATAGAGTGAATGCAAGCACTTTTTCCACTAAGGCTAGGGGAGAAAAAAAACCAGAGGACATGGGTTAAGGATGAAGGGGTAAAAGTTTAAAGGGAACATTGGGGGGGGCTTCTTCACGCAGAGAGTGGTGGGACTGTGGAATGAGCTGCCAGGTGAAGTGGTAAATGCAGGCTCACTTTTAACATTTAAGAAAAACTTGGACAGAAACATGGATGAGTAGTGTATGGAGGGACATGGGCCAGGTGCAGGTCAGTGGGACTAGGCAGAAAAATGGTTCAGCACAGCCAAGAAGGGCCAAAAGGCCTGCTTCTGTGTTGTAATGTTCTATGGTTCTGTGAAGCAGATATTGAAGACCTTCTCACAGTCTTCATCCAAGCTCAGCACACAGTTACGAGGAACTAATATTCTTCTTCAAAAGTGAGGCAGTATTTATGATACACACCAAATGTCCAACCGTATCCAGATACCTGCTGCCAAACTTGCTTCCCACCTTCTGGGACAGGACAACTTTTCAATGTGCTCTTAATACTTGCGTAACCTTTCCGATTTCACTGGGCAACAAAGATTTTGCTTCCTGAATAATTCTGGGTGTACCTTATGGATTTTGGGCTGCTGATCATGAAAATCAGCATGAAATTTCCCTACCACACACTATTTTTTAAAAATTGCCTATATTTGCTATTTCAACTCATAATTCAAGTCAGAACAACTGATGCCAAGATTAAAAAGGCATTTTTGTTGGTCCACAACTCAAACAGGTCATCGATGACAGACATTTAAAAGAACTTCTAGTGGGACTGGTGAAAATCACATGGAAGGCTTTCAAGAATGTTGTTGAAAATTTTCTTGGTTACAGAGTACCAAACTACATGCAGCTGGTTGAGTAACATCCTTCAAGCATACAAAACCACAAAGTGCAACATGTCAGTAAAGATTAATTTTCTGCATTCCCATTTAGACTTCTTCCCTGCAAATCTTAGCACTTTCAGTGACAAACACAGTGAAAGGTTTCAACAGGACATTGTAATCAGAGCAACTGGAATCCATCAATTCTGGCTGATTATTGTTGGACACTTAAGCGAGAAGCCTCAGACATTGAGTCTAAATGAAAGTCATCAACAAAACATTTTAGTGGAGTTGAACTATTGCAAAGCATTCACACTATTATGCAATTAAACATACTATATTCAATAAAAGTTAATTTCGTTTCTCCAAATTCCCATGTGATACAAGTAGTCCGAACTTAAATTTGTGTTCAGCTTTAAGTGGTTTATCATAAGCAAAAAAAAAATTTGAGGACACAACACTTCCAAAAAAATATTTTGACCTGTCTTCTGCATTCAGACAACCAGTAATACATGGCTATGTATGTGTTTCAGGGCTGGAGATTAGGGAAGACCCCTGTTGGTTCATGGTGGCTGTGGTACTGCCTGTCAAATGGTGCGCAAGGACAATTGTAAGTGGGCTCACTCACGTGTAAATCTTTTCCTGCCCAGTTGCATTCCTCTCTCCACTCCACAGGGGCCGGCCAGTAAATCTGAAAGACAGACAACCAGAGTGAGTTGAATGCAACACCAGCCTGCCAGAACGACGGGTCATGAACCCTCCCACCGGGATCCAAACCCCAGAGTTACAAACACAGTCTGATCATTAAACACAAAACTCTCACAAGCACAAGACTGATCTGCCAATTAAAATTTAACCCAATGGTTACTGAAAGGCATTTTCACCTCATCATGTACTAGAGCACTACTAGAGCTCAGAAGTAAGTTCTTCGGCCTAGTTTGCCCACGATAACCTGCCTGACGTTGGGCCTATTCACACCCGTGTACCTATCGAAACCTGTCTTAAACATTACAATTAAACTTCATTCACCATTTTTGTTGGCAACTTGAAGTGGGGCGGGATGGTAGCGTACTAGTTAGTGCATCACTTTAAAGTGTCAACGATTACTGATCAAGGCTCAATTCCCGCCGCTGTCTGTAAGGAGTTTGTATGCACTCTCTGTGAACATGTGGGTTTCCTCTGGGTGCTTTGGTTTGCTCTGGTTTCTTCCCATATCCCAAAGACATACAGTGAGGCTCTGTGAGCTGTGGGCATGTTATGTTGGGGATGGAAGTTTGCAAACACTTACAGTCTGCCCAGTACGATCCTCACTGATTTCATTTGATGCTAACACATTCACTATATGTTTTATGTACATGTGATAAATAAAGCTAATTTAAATCTAAGTTTCACCCTCACACCAGTCTCTGAGTGAAGAAGATCCTCCTCAAATTTCCTGTAAAGATTTCGCTTTTCACCCTAAATCCATGATCTCTAGTTCTCATCTCACCCAGCCTGAGGGGAAAAAGTCTGCATGCATTCTCCCTATCAATACTTCCCCAGTAAAATCTCCTTACTTGTGGCTCTGGGTGGAGAATGAGTGCATCAGTGAAACTTCAGCCAAGCTAAAGTGTCCATAGTGCTCTTGACTCTTACCTACAGGGTAACCCAGACAGCACTTGCACTGACTAGCCAATGAAGCACAGAGTTCAAAGTTCAAAGTAGATGTAGATATTTTACAGTCTTGAAATTTGTCCTAACAGGAGGCCACAAAACAAGGAAACCCCCAAAAAAACCTGTAAGAAAAGAACTTGACCAAAACAAAGGTGGCCTTTATCCTATAATTTGAGACCCTGTCTGTTTATTACAGCGACTACAAATAAACCAGTGGCAGTATTTTGAAGAAAAGCTGAGTGATACCTCCAGCGAAAGGCCAATACATAATCCCTAGCCAATGTCACTGGGGCAGGTGGTGAATTGTCAACACATTGTTACTTGTGGGATCTTGCTGTTCACACATCTCCGGCCGTGCGCTCTTATGCAGAAGGGGCACATGCAGTACTTCTCAAGATCAACTGAAAACCACTTTACACTCACTGAAGCAGAAGTGCGCTGGACAAACGTGGAAAGTGGTACACAGCAGGATCCCAACCCATAGGAGCGAGAAGTGTGAGTAAGATATCTGCTTTTAATTAGAGATTCCGGCCCGACACGTGGGAAGAAACCAGAGCACCT
The DNA here is from genome assembly GCF_048418815.1 of Hemitrygon akajei. NCBI lineage: Eukaryota > Metazoa > Chordata > Chondrichthyes > Myliobatiformes > Dasyatidae > Hemitrygon > Hemitrygon akajei. Next base: position 10,923,234 of record NC_133142.1, read on the forward strand.
GAAGGAAACACACGTGGTCACGGGGGGGGAAGGTACAAACTCCTTACAGGCAACGGCGGAATTGAACCTGGATCACTGATGCTGGCACTGTAACAGCATCATGCAAACAGCTAGGTTTGCTCTGCTTTTAATACTTGCCATCAAAATATTTAATATCACAGCTCACAAGATCAGGCATCTGGATTAAGAGTGGCAAAACTAAACAAACGAACCTTCACCTTCCAATGTACCCCATCCTCAGAGCAGTGTATACTCATCGCCATCATTATGCACCGTGTCGTATGGCGTGGGCGATTACGGTCTTTGACCAGGATTGTTCCCAGTAAATTTTTCTACACAAGTGGGTTGCCACTGCCTTCTTCTGGGCAGTGTCTTAACAAGACGGGTGACCTCAGCCATTATCAACACTCTTCAGAGATTGTCTGGCTGGTGTCAGTGGTCACATAAGCAGGACTTGTGATGTGCACCGGCTGCTCATAAGACCATCCACCGCCTGCTGCCATAGCTTCCTGTGACCCTGATTGTGGGGCGAAGCAGGTGCTACACCTTGCCCAAGGCTGGCGGTAGGAAGAAGTGCCTCACACCTCCTTTGGTAGACATGCACCGCCATCCCACCACGCAAGATGCAAGCACATCCCCTCTGAATTGAGGCTAAAACTGTGGGTTAAACGCCAGGTATGGTCCCATCAATATTCTGTACAGATATCAGGTAGGTTTCCTGCCACTATATCCTGTCCCTTTTTCACTCAAGCCCACCCTCCTAAATTGTCTTATGGGGAAAGGTTGTGCAAGCAAGGGCTTTTTCCCTTATTTATTCAAAGATACTGAATTGTTACAATCCCTTCTGGCCCAACTAGCTCACACCACCCAATTACACCCACGTGACCAATTAACCTACACTTTGGAATTTGGGAGGAAACCAGGGCACCCAGAGGAAAACTGGAAGAAATGGCCACAGGAAGGAAGTACAAACACCTTTCACACAGTGATGGGATTGCATGTAGGTCACTGGCACACTGTCACAGAGTTACACTAACTACCACGCTATTGTGCCATTGCTAGGAACGAAGAAGATGAGAGGTGACTTGATATTGGTGTATAAGATCATAAAAAGCATTAACAGAGTGGACAGAAAGCGCCTTTTCCTCTGGGGTGGCAATGGTCAATATGTGAGTGCATTCTTTTGAGATGCGTGGAGGAAAGTTCAGTGGAGATGTCAGAGGTAAGATCTTTTTACACATAGAGTGGCGGTAGAGGCTGTTTCTGTACATTAAGGGCATTTAAGAGAGTCTTAAATCGGCACATGGATAAAAGACAAAAATTGTTGGTTATGAGTTACATAGGAGGGATGGGTTATGTTGACTGTGGAGTAGACTGAAAGGTCAGCAGAACATCATGGGCCGAAGGGTCTCTACTCTGCTGTATTGTTCTATGTTCTAGTACCTGCTACACAGGTAAGGTAACTTTGCGTGTTCAAGGATGAGAATATCCAGACCCCTTAGGACAGTACCATTCTGAAGTGGTTCCACTGAAACAATAGTTCCCTTTTGATAATCGCAGATGAGATAACATCCTTTTCCTCATTTTATACTGTCGTTTTTTTGCCCATTCACTTAACATATCTACGCCCTTTTGCAAACTCTTTGCGTCCTGCGCACAACGTGCTTTGTTTTGCCCTACACCTATGTCATTAGCAAAGATTATAAACTGCCAAAGCCCCAGCACTGATCCCTGTGGGACCCCACTTAATTACAGCTTTCCAAACTGAAAGCAACCAAAGCAGCTTGACTCTGTTTTCCGCTAGTCAGTTAATCCTCTTTCCCTGTTTATATATTAATCCTAAAACCATGAACACCTATTGTGCACAGTAACATTTTCCGTGATATTTTGACTGTCTTCAAAGACCAGAGTAAATTTATTATCAAAGTACATTTATGTCACCGTACAGTACACTACCCCGAGATTCATTTTCTTGCAGGCATTCACAATAGCACAAAGAAATACAATAGAATCAATGAAAAACTACACAAAGACTGACAATTCAGAAGATTGAGAGGAACTTATAGAAACATATAAAGTTATGAAAGGGATAAATAAGATAGTGGCAGGGAAGTCGTTTCCACTGATAGTTGAGACTAGAATTAGGGGATGTAGCTTCAAGATTTGGGGGAGTAGATTTACGACAGAGATGAGGAGGAGCTGCTCTTCCCAGAAAGTGGTGAATCTGTGGAATTCTCTGCCCCATGAAGCAGTGAAGGCTACCTCAGTAAATATATTTGAGACAAGGTTGGATTAGATTTTTGTATAGTTGGGGAATTACAGGTTATGTGGAAGAGGCAGGTAGGTGGAGATGAGTCCATGGCCAGATCAGCCACGATCTTATTGAATGGCGGAATAGGCTCGATGGGTCAGATGGCCGACTCCTGCTCCTATTTCTTATGTTCTTATGTTCAAACAACCAATGTGCGAAAGAAGATAAACTGTGCAAATAGAAAAAATATATATTGAGAATATGAGTTGTAGAGACCTTGAAAGTGAGTCCATGGGTTGTGGAGTCAGTTCAGAGTTGAGATGAGTGAAGTTATCCACCTTGGTTCAAGAGCCTGTTGGGTGAAGGGTAATAACTGTTCCTAAACTTGGTAGTGTGGGGCCTAAGGCTTCTGTACCTCCTTCCCATGGTAACAGTGAGAAGAGACCATGCTGCCTTGGTAATTCAAGTTTACTGCAGCTTTCAGTTCTCATTTATCCACACTTGGTTCCTGCATAAATTTGTCAAACTCAGTTTCCCTTTCATAAGATCACATTGACTCTACTTGAACGTATTATGATTTATAATGTTCTGTTTTTATATTTTAGTAATGGATTCCAGCATTTGCACACTGACAGATGTTAGGCAAACTGGCTTACTTGAATACAGGTGCTGGCTAGCTTAATCTTTCTGAGACGACAGAGGCACTTCCAATGGGGAGAGAGTGAAAGGAGAAATCTTTGCTAGGCTGTCTATCAACCCAACAAATATTGAAATGCCAAGGTAGAGTAGATGTGGAGAAGATTTTTCCAGTAGTGGGGGAGCCTAGGACCAGAGGGCACAGCCTCAGAATACAAGGATGTCCCTTTAGAACAGAGATGAGGAGGGGGTTCTTTAGCCAGAGGGTGGTGAATCTATGGAATTCATTGCTACAGTCTGCTGTGGAGGCAAAGTCATTGGGGTATATTTAGAGCGGAGGCTGATAGTTTCTTGATTAGTAAGGTTATCAAAGGTTGTGCAGAGGAGGCAGGAGAATGGGACTGAAAGGGATAATAAATCACCTGTGATGGAATGGTGAACAGACTCGATGGGCCAAATAGCCTTTTTTCTGCTCCTGTGGTCTTATAGTCTTATTTAAACAAAATTCACAATACTTCTTGGGTAAGAAATCTTATGAAAGTCTTCGAACTACTCTTTTAGCGTTGAAGTCTAAGAGTTAGGCAGCAAAAAAATGGACCTTTCAGCCCAACTCATGCATACCAGCCTGAGCTAGTCCCATTTGCCTGTGTTTGTCCAATCTTCCCTATGCACAGACCTCTCCATATGTCATGTAAATGTTGCAATTGTCCCCATCTCCACCATATCTTCTGGGAGCCTATTCCATTTATCAAGCACCCTTGTTAAAAATCTGACACTCACATTCTCTTTAAATCTTTCTCCTCTCACCTTAATTCTATACCCTTTGGTTTTTCCCTTGGAAAAAGACGGTGACCACCCACCTCATCTATGCCCAACGTAATTTTATATACCTTCATAAGATCATCCCTCACTCCAGGGATAACAGCCCCAACCCATCCAGTTCTTTCCTAATAGCACAGGCCATCCAATCCCAGTACCATCTTTATGAAACACTCCTCACTATTTCCAGCTTCATGACATCCTCCCTACAGCTAAGCAACCAGAACTTCACACATCTCATACTACCCTGCAGTTCTCAAACTACCAATGCAATTTGGGTCTATGGACTCACTTTCGTTCTGAATGCTGTTGCTTGCTTTTATTGTTTGCATGATTTGTGGATGTTTTTTCTCTCTCTGCGCTTTGGGTGTTGGTCCTTTTTTTAAAGTTGTGTTCTTTCAAGTTTCTTGTTTCGTGGCTGCCTGTAAGCAGTCGAATCTCAAGGTTGTATAATTTATACATACTTGGATAATAAGTGTACTTTAAACTTTAGAACCAGCAGAACCATTTCTCAAATCCTCAGGCCAAGCTGACCTGCTACCCAGGGGCTTTCCCTCACCTTCTTCTCGTGCTTGCTGATGTTGTTCAGGTTGAGGGCAATGAGGTAATTCTTTGAGCCCACAAACAGCTGGCATCTTTCCTCGTCCAGGAGAAGAGTGTTGTAACAGCACGAATAATTCAACTGGTATGTGACAAGGCCTCGGGAAACCAGATCTGAAAAGGTGAAACACACATACACGTCAGGTGTTTTGTCAGGAGACATTTGGCAACATATAGAACTTGAAGGCAGGATTCTTAGCAGTGTGGAGGAACCGGGGGATCTTAGGGTCCATAAATCCTTTTATAGAAGTGTGTTGGCCTTCATTAGTCAAGGGACTGAGTACAAAGCCATGAGGGAATGTTGCAGCTCTATAGACCACATGTGGAATTGTGTTCAGTTCTAGTCACCTCATTAGGAAGGATGTGGAAGATTTAGAGGGGTTCAGCAGAGATTTAGCAAGAGGCTGCTTGCAGTAGAGAGCACAACTTATGAGAAAAAGATTGAGCGAGCTATGGCTTTTCTCTTTGGAGCTAAGGAGGATGAAAGGTGACTTGTTAGAGGGGTACAAGATGATAGAAGGTAAAGATCGAGTGGACAGCCAGAGATCTTTTCCCAGGACAGAAATGGTTAATACACGGGGACACGATTTTAAGACAATTTCGGGACAGCATGGGGGTATGTCGGAGGTAAACTTTTTAAAAGAGAGTGGTGGGCGTGTGGAATGCCCTGCCTGGGGTGGTGGTAGAGGCAAATACATTAAGGATATTTAAGAGACTCTTAGATATGACACATGGATGATAGAAAAACAGAAGAGAAGGGCTAGATTGATCTTAAGTGTAGGTTAATTGTGGGTCAAGGAGCCTGAAATGTGGTGTTATGTTCTATGTCCAGCTAAATGATAAAGTACAAGATCATAATAAGGTAGATTATGAGGCCAAGAGTCCAGCTTTTTGTACAAGAGGCCCATTCAAGAGTGTGTTAACAGTTGGATGGAAGCTGTCCTTGAGCCTGGTGGACATGCTTCCAGGCTTTGGATCTTCAGTTACAGATCTGGTGACCAGATGATGGAGACTCAAAATCATTGGCCAAAAAAAGCAGCTTAGGAAGGAAGAAAGTTTCCCTTCTAAATCCAGTACAGGCACAATGGGTGGAATAGCCTCTTTTGCGCAACGGGAATGGGTAATATTCGTCCCAATGTGGAGTCCTGTCAGTAGCTTGCCAATTATGCATTGCACTCTGGAGATGCTGGCCTCAGGCTGGGAGCTGGAGTGTGTTTGATGTCAGAGGAAATTCAGCGTAGCCAACTACAACAAAATGGAACAAAAACATTTGCAGACATGGAAAACAAGCGGTGTTGTAAAAGCAAAAGGATGAAGTTCAAGTAGAAGGCAATGAAGGCACCAGGACTCCAGGTTAGAACATTGAACACTGAACAGTAAGTACTGGACCACGACCTTTGGCTCACAAAGTCTGTGCTAACCATGATGTTAATCTAAAACTATTTATCCACACACAGTCTAAATCACTCCCATTTCCTGCCTATTTGTGTCTACTTAAATGTCCCTTAAATGCTGCTAGCATATCTGCTTCCCCAGAGAGCACGTTCCAGGCAGCTATCACTCTCTACATAAAAAAATCTTTGTCCCACAAATCTCACTTGAACTTACCACCTCTCATCTTAAATTTCTGTCACCTAATATTTGACACTTCCACTCAGGGAAATAGATACTGGTTGCCTGCTCTATATATGCCTCTCATAAAGTTGTCAGAAACACACACGATTCTATAGATGCTGGAAATTCAGAGTAGCACACATACAAATGCTGTAGGAACACAGCAAGTCAGGCAGTATCTATGGGAAGAAAGAAACAGTTGATGTTTCAGGCCGAGACCCTTCATCAGGACCTCAATAAGGTCTTCACTCAGCCTCCGCCTCTCCAGAGAAAACATAGAAAGCTTGTGCAACCTCTCTTTATAAATTCTACTCTCTAGTTCAAGCACCATTCTGATAAACCTCTTCTGCACCCTCTCCAAAACATCCACATCCTTCCTGTAATGGGGCGACCAGACCTGAATGCAGCATTCCAATACCTGACACTGCTGCAATATTACATTTACACTCAATCCTCTGATCAATACTGACAAGGAGGCGATACATTTCCTTTATCGCCCTGTCAACTTCAGATGCCACATTCATTGAGCCAAGAACTCTCTGTCCTTCAATACCTTCCTCTTACATTTGACTTCCCACAATGCAACATACCACACTTGTCTATGTTGAACTCCATTTTTAATTTGTCTGTCTACATTTCCAACTGGTTGAACACAATGCCAGCTCCTTTGGGGAGCAACCTAATTCTATCAGTTCTGTAATCTTACTCCAAGGCCAGCAAATTCCTCTCCCTGCAGTGACAGTCTGGTTCTCTTTGAAAACCCTGATTCATTTGGTTCTCACACTCCTAGAGGTAGCAATTTCCAGTCCAGATAAATGTTGTTGATCTGATAGGTCGATTGCTCATTTCTCGCCACAGATACTGCCTGAACTGTTGAGTTTCTCCTCCATTTTGGTTGTTGCACTAAATTCCAGCATCTGCAATCGCTTATGTCTCCAAGAAGTTTCAGGCTTTCACTCTTTTCAGAATCAAAAGGACTATTTTCCTGAGATACTTTTTGATTAAAATTAAAATTCTTTATCCTTTGTTTCTTGACACATTTAACTAAGAGACAATTATTCTCGCCACCACCCAATGTAATCTCAAGATGATTTGCATGTCTCCATTGAGCCACCTCTTAGCCCTCTTTCTATAACCTGCACTGTAAAGTTCAAAACAGCTCATTATAATGTTGTTTTCAAGCCAGAACTCTCCTCAAGTGCTGTATGTTTTCTATGACGCACAAGAAATGCAAGCACGATTAGACATTCACACCTTGATCTTCCCTTTAGTTCATGGTTAATCCAACCTTGGCCCCAGCACCACTTGTAACTCATACACTGTGTTCTTCCTCTTCTTCAGAGTTGAAACATCTGTCAATTGACATTTCAGTGAAGAAGAGTCCCGAAGAAAGGTCTCAGCCCAAAACGTTGACTGTTTATTCATTTCCATAGATGCTGCCTGACTTGCTGAACTCCTCCAGCATTTTGTGTATGTGCTTTATATTTCCAGCAAATACAGAATCTCATGTTTATAATCTCCACTTCAATCGACTTTGTTACTTTCAGACCATGCTCCAGAGTTCTTGCTACCACACAAAGGGAAACATCCTCTTAGTATCCATACTGCCAATTCTCTTCAAAATATCATATTTTACCTCTTATTCTATACACGAAGGAGTTAAATCCAATCAACTCACCTTTCCTTCATACATTACAACTCTTTATCCTAGAACTCAATCGCAGAAATCTCCTCTGCACTGCCTTCAATTAAAGCAAATCCTTCCTTAACCAGGCCCTTTTTCTTGCTGTTTCTCATTAATAATTCCCTGTTTCATCCTCTGAGAGATCAACACCATCTCCCTCTCCCTATACACTTAGTAGCCAATTTATTAGGTACACATGTACGCCTGCACATTAATACAAATATCTAATCAGCCAATCATGTAGCAACAACTCAATGCATATAAGTTTGCAGACATGGTCATAAGGTTCATTTGTTGTTCAGACAAATATCAGAATGGGGAAGAAATGTGATCTATTTGACGTTGACTGTGGAACGATTACTGGTGCCAGATGGGGTGGTTTGAGTATCTCAGAAAGTGCTGATCTCCTGGGATTTTCGTGCACAACAGTCTTCAGAATTTATACAGAATGGTGTGAAATACAAACAAAAGCATCCAGTGAGCAGCAATTCTGTTGATGAGCGAGGTCAGGGAAGAATGGCCAGATAGGTTCAAGCTGACAGGAAGGCAACAGTAACTCAAATAACCATGCATTACAACAGTGGTGTGCAAAAGCGCATCTCTCAATGCTATACACATTAAAGCTTGAAGTGGATTGAAGCGGACCATTAACATGTTCTCAATGACCACTTTATTAGGGACCTCTTGTACTGAGTGAGTGAGTGAGTGTGTGTGTGTGTGTTCCAATATACAGTACATATATACACCAACATACATAATACATACGGTGTATGTATTTTTAATGCATATATACAGTATTTATCACATTCTTTCTTTCTCTCATATATATTTCTCGATCTTTGGAATGTTACCAGAAGCTGAACTCATAGTCTGAACTCACCTAATAAGCTATCAGCTTGAGTCTGGTAGCTAGCGGTGGGAGTCTTTTGAACACAGCCTCCATTACGCGTTCTACTGTAAAAACTCATTGTCACCAGTACGCTGAGAATTTGGCTTCCAATTGCTGAAACTCTATAACACCCAGACGACAGAATCCATTTGCCAGAAGACCTTTATCTTACGGCTTATAATAAATTCTAATATGTTTTTAAAATGTTTCAAGTTATTAATGAGGAGCTCCTGGTAATTCATTCCTAATTGAGCCGGAGTTGATGTAAGAAATTTAATCCCAACAAATGTTATTTCAATTTTGCAATTAGGTCACTGGCTAATTCCAACTAAGGGAGTCAGTCTGTGACGGGTAGACTGTGAGTGATGGGATTTTATTTCTATAGGACATACAGGAGCAGCAGTATGAATGTGCCCTTGTGCACTTCAAAGCACAAGAGGACTAGAGAAAATTGTAGTGTTCCTTAACTCATTATTGGCAAGAAATTCCAGAACCCACTAAAGTAGGACATAGAATGGTGCTACAGTAAAGAGATCTGGTATATCCAATGGTTGAAAATTTGTCTGGAGATAGTATACTGTTAATATCAAGACCCTCAACCTTGTTGAAGAGCAGCGGAATCTTGGGGTCCAAGTTCAAATCTCCCTAAAGGTGGCTACACAGACTGATCCCCTCCCAACACCTATTTATCCTGGCTTCTTTCCCCTTCCGTTCCAGTCCTGATGAAGGGTTTTGGCCAGAAACATTGACTGTTTATTCATTTCTACAGATGCTGCCTGACCTGCTGAGTTCCTGCAGCATTTTGTGTGTGTTACTCTGGATTTCCAGCATCTGCAGAATCCCTTGCGTATCTGTCTTTATTGTCTTCATTAGTCGAGGAACTGAGTCAGGAAGTTATGGTGTGGCTTCATAAAATTCTTAGTCAGCCCACAAATGGAGTACTGCATTTAGTTCTGGTCACCCCGTTATAGGAAAGATGTAGCGGCTTTAGAGGGGGTGCAAAAGAACTGGTTGCTGCCTGGATCAGATGGCATGTGTGATAAGGTGAGGTTAGACAAACTTGTGGTGTTCCTCTGGAGTGGTTGAGGGGAGATCTGATAGAGATTTATAAGGTAACTAGACAACAGGGTGACCCATTGGGGCACCCTTTGAGAGAAAGGTAGTGCAGTCTGATGTGACCAGAAGGAACATTAAATTTTCCTGAATGCTATTGATAGATAGATAGATAGATAGATACTTTATTCATCCCCATGGGGAAATTCAACTTTTTTCCAATGTCCCATACACTTGTTGTAGCAAAACTAATTACATACAATACTTAACTCAGTAAAAAAATATGATATGCATCTAAATCACTATCTCAAAAAGCATTAATAATAGCTTTTAAAAAGTTCTTAAGTCCTGGCGGTAGAATTGTAAAGCCTAATGGCATTGGGGAGTATTGACCTCTTCATCTTGTCTGAGGAGCATTGCATCGATAGTAACCTGTCGCTGAAACTGCTTCTCTGTCTCTGGATGGTGCTATGTAGAGGATGTTCAGAGTTATCCATAATTGACCGTAGCCTACTCAGCGCCCTTCGCTCAGCTACCGATGTTAAACTCTCCAGTACTTTGCCCACGACAGAGCCCGCCTTCCTTACCAGCTTATTAAGACGTGAGGCGTCCCTCTTCTTAATGCTTCCTCCCCAACACGCCACCACAAAGAAGAGGGCGCTCTCCACAACTGACCTATAGAACATCTTCAGCATCTCACTACAGACATTGAATGACGCCAACCTTCTAAGGAAGTACAGTCGACTCTGTGCCTTCCTGCACAAGGCATCTGTGTTGGCAGTCCAGTCTAGCTTCTCGTCTAACTGTACTCCCAGATACTTGTAGGTCTTAACCTGCTCCACACATTCTCCATTAATGATCACTGGCTCCATATGAGGCTTAGATCTCCTAAAGTCCACCACCATCTCCTTGGTCTTGGTGATACTGAGACGCAGGTAGTTTGAGTTGCAACATATCACAAAGTCCTGTATCAGTTTCCTATACTCCTCCTCCTGTCCATTCCTGACACACCCCACTATGGCCGTGTCATCAGCAAACTTCTGCACATGGCAGGACTCCGAGTTATATTGGAAGTCTGATGTGTACAGGGTGAACAGGACCGGAGAGAGTACGGTTCCCTGCGGCGCTCCTGTGCTGCTGACCACCATGTCAGACCTACAGTCTCCCAACCGCACATACTGAGGTCTATCTGTCAAGTAGTCCACTATCCAATCCACCATGTGAGAGTCTACTCCCATCTCCGTTAGTTTGTGCCTTAAGATCTTGGGCTGGATGGTGTTAAAGGCACTAGAGAAGTCAAGGAATGTAATCCTCACAGCACAACTGACCCCATCTAGGTGAGAGAGTGATTTGTGCAGCAAATACGTGATAGCATCCTCCACTCCCACCTTCTCCTTATACGCAAACTGAAGAGGATCCTGGGCGTGCCTGGTTTGTGGCCTCAGATTCTGTATTATCAGCCGCTCCATGGTCTTCATCACGTGCGACGTCAAGGCAACAGGTCTGAAGTCATTCAACTCCTTTGGTTGTGGTTTCTTCGGTACCGGGACAATACAGGATGTTTTCCACTGTCTGGGTACTCTTCTCTGCTCCAGGCTCATGTTGAAGATGCGCTGTAGTGGTTCTCCCAGCTCAGTCGCACAGGCCCTCAGTAATCGTGGGGAAACTCCATCCGGTCCAGACGCCTTGCTGGTACAGATCTTCCTCAGTTGACCTTCCACCTGTGCAGCCGTAATCCTGGGCGTGGGCAAGGTTTGGAAATTGAAGATGGAAAAACTCAGTTTATTAAAGAAGAAAGACGTGTAGCTCCTCCTCGTTTAACGAAGGACACTTCTGATGGCATCATCTCTGGTTGATCTGCCACCCTTGTGCCTCTCGTTGTCATTCTGGAGACGTGCAGTCCTTTTGTGCACCGTCTCTTCATCTCTTCTGCTGTTTGTTCTTTGTCTCTGATCCCGGAGACGTGCATTTCTCAGCTCCTTTGTCTCTTCCCCTCTCCTCCTCCTGTGCCAGTTGTTGTCATTTTGGAGACGTGCATGCCTCTCCTCCTCTGTCTCTTCTTCCCTCATCTTTTTTCTCCTGACTCTTTGATCCTGGAGTCGTGCGGCCCTGGCCTCATCCGATTCGTGTCCTCTCCCTCTCCTTGCCGCTTCCTGATGACACTTGGCGTCATCTCTTGACCATAATGTCCCCCTTCACCTTCCACGCAGCATAATTAGGCTGACCATATTTTTTTTTACCCTAATGTTGGATAGAAGATATGAAGCAGTAACACCAGGATGCTGATTATTCTTGATGATGTGGTTAATGCTCTCCTAAATGGACGTGATATAGTCACCGCTACCCTTTGACTGCAGCAAAGGGTATTATGGGTGTCTCGAAGTACGTCATTACAGTAAGATTTAATTATCTCTTATTGATGGGTGGCAGTTAATGGTGTCCCAATCCTGCACATGCTGATGCTGATATGTGACCGCTCGAAGTAGGGCTGCCCTGCCCTTTTGCTGTCGCTGCTGAGGCTGGCCGTGTGCATGCATCGTGGTGTCACGTCCCGATTTCCATGATGGCAGGCCGGCTCTCGGGTGAAAACGGGGCAGCTGATTTAGGCGAGTGAGCAATTTTATACGAATATATAACCCTGAACTTTGTCTGCATTCTGTAAGTTAGCGCATTTTAAGTCAATTTAGCCAAAAGAAGTGCCGCTGTAATGCACCGTTTGCACTAATTAGAGGTCACAAACAGACAGACAGAGCATGAGAGTTTTAGTAGTATATAGATAAGACATAGATGGAGTAGACAGCTAGTATCTTCTTTTTTAGGATTTAAGTATCTTAAGGTATGCATTTAAGATGAGGTGAGATAAGTTCAAAGGAGATGTGTGAAGCGAGTTTTTGTTTTACACTGTTATAGGTGCCTGATATACACTACCTGGGTGGTCATGGTGCCTCAGATGATAAAAGCTTTCAACAGGTGCTTCGGCAGACAAGTGAATGTGCAAGAAAGGGAAGGATGTGGACATCATGTACGTAGAAGGGATTAGTTTTAGCTGGGTATTTGAATATTCATTTAATGAGTTCAGCCAACGTTGTGGGCCGAGCAGCCGGTTCCTGAGCTGCTTTGTTCTGTGTCTCCTCTACTGAGGAGGGTGTTCACAGGGCTGCATACTGAGCCCTTGACCCTGACCCTGACCCTCGAGAGTTGACAAATCAAGAGGGAATTTGGGTGGTGAGGGGAGAAAGTGAACGGCAGAGTCTGGAGGGGGAGTGAGTCAGAAATTTGTGTGGTGCAGAGGGAAGGTTGAAATTGGAGGCTATGGTGAGGGAACTGGGCAGGATGCTTTATTATGCATGTCCATTGTTTAACTTTGTTCTACCTCAATACACTTTCAAATGATCAGATCTGTATGAACAGTAGCTTTTCACTGCATCTCAGTACATGTGACAACAATAAACCACTTCCAGTAGCACATCCCTCCACCCCAGGCGTATTAATGTGCCTATCTAACAGCTCCTTGAACATCACTGTCATAGACCCTCTCCAGCAGCATGTTGCGGGCACTTACCACTTTGTATAAAAAACAACTGGCTACGTAACTCCTTTAAACTTTCCTCCTCTCCCTTAAAGCTACGCCCTCTTGTATTTGACACTTTTAACCTGGGAAAAAGTTTCTGTTTAATCTATCCATGCATAGAGTCATAGAAAAGTACAGCACAGAAACAGGCCCTTCAGCCCATCTAGTAGGTTACCAAAACATTTTAAACAACCTAGTCCCATCCACCTGCACCATAGCTCTCCATGCCCCTGCCATTTATCTATCTATCCAAACTTGTATTTGTCCAGCATCTCATTCTATGGCTATTGTTAGGGTCTATTCTGCAGTTATGGTACATAGCAAATACTAATTTCAACAGAGGCCAGTCTTCAGATTGATTCAAAGATACTGTACATTCTAACTACAGAATTGTCCTGCTGATACCTTTGATCTTTAGCATATAAAGATGTCATATAATTTTGGGTCATGTGGTAACTTCTACTTTGCAAAAAGACCACTCGACAACTTGATGGCCAAAAGAGCATCTTTATCTGGGACAGCAAATGGTATTTACAATACAGAGGCTTCCAGGTACCTCGTGCGGCCTGGGTGGAGGAACTATATACAATGCACACCGGGAGTAAAAAGAGCAGAAGACCCCGCCAACCCCGGATCCCACCTCTTGCTACCAACAACTCCCCAATTAATATTAACTTACTTTTAATAATACTCACATTACAACAGGTCAGGTGGGCATCTTCTTCTAAGAGTGCCTCAAATATAATGCCTGCTGTCCGTTTTGCTGAAAAAAGGCTTCTATATCCACTAGTTTCAGTGCGTCTCCAGTGGCTTTGTTTATAGGCACAAAAGCAATGACTAACATTGTTTCTAAGTACAGTATATACTAAAGTCTTAATACTTATGAAGTGGAAATGTTTCATTGTTGGTTTTCTTTTCCCCAATCACCAAGTAATGTAAACTTGCATCCTCTGCTGACCAACCCTGACATAATTTCTTTCTTAACTCTGTTTACTTCTTTCCCTCCCCATCTCCATTAAGACGCCAATCCATCTCACTCCTTCATTCCTGGAAAGGCAGGAAACTTGAGCTTGCACTCCCTGTTCAAAGTGCCCTGTCAGAAATGCAGAAGACGCATTCGAATGACTCATCCATGTATCACGCTGTATTCAACAGCAAAACCCCGGTGCTGCTCTTTTCAAGGACTTGGAACCCAGCTGTTTGCTTTCAGCTCATTCAAAGTTCAAATTTCAAAGTAAATTCATTATCAAAGTACATATATGTCACCATATACAACCCTAAGATTTATTTCCTTACAGTCATTTGCAATAAATATAAGAAACACAATGAAAGTCCACATCCAATAGGAGGACGAACAACAAATGTGCAAAAGAAAATAAATAAATACCATCAAGAATCCTTGAAAGTCAGTCCATAGTTTGTGGGAATAGTTTCGCGATGAGGTGCGTGAACTTATCCCCTCTGGTTCACGAGCCTGATGCTTGAGGGATACTAACTGTTCAGAACCTGGTGATGTGGATTCGGACTGATTCAGATGCCAATAGAGAAAGCAGGAACAAGACTGGAGGCCTCTTAGATGAGTTCTATCACCACCCTAAATCCTAGGATGGGGAGCTTTCCATGTGAAGAAAAACTGGATCAGCCAGGTCTGCATTTATGTACAGTCATAGAGTACTACAACACAACAACAGGCCCTTTACCCCATTTAGTCTGTGCCAGCCTGGTCTGCCTAGTCCTACTTACCTCTAGCTGGACCATAGTCCTCCAAACCATATACCTATCCATATACCTCTTATCCATATACCTATCTAAACTCTTCTTAAATATTACAATTGAACCTGCATCTACCACTTCTGCCAGCAGCTTGTTCCACACTCACACCGCACTCCGGGTGAATAAGTTCCGCCTCAGATTTCCCATAAATATTTTACTTTTTACCCTAAACTTATGAACTCCAGTTCTATTCGCACCCAAACCTGGGGAGAAAATGTCTGCTTGCATTCACTAGGGTTTGCAAGAATAAGAAGGGGGTCTCATTAAAATGAGCAAGAATTCTGACATGAGTATGTGTTTCCACACGTTGGAAGGGTCATAGTCTCAGGTGAGGTGAGGGAGGCTTTTTTCACTTTCTACCATAGAGAAAAGTAATGGACAAGTCCATAAGACCACAAGACATAGGAGCAAAGTTAGATTGTTCAGCCCATCGAGTCTGCTCCGCCATTTAATCACGACTGAATTTTTTATCCCCCTCAACCCCATAATATTTGAGGTCCTTACTCAAGCTGCAGTGTTGCCTGTTTATAGCCCCTCAAGAGAGAGGCATTGGATTCAGTGCCCTCCACCAGAGTACTGGGGGACATGTGGCGCAGCGTCCGAGCTGATCCCCAGTGTTTGCTCAGCCGAAGAGAAATGCTATTGTGGTCGACTGCAGACTGCTGCAACATTCATGGATTCAGGGACTTGGACAACCTTCTTTGTATGACTGTTTTACTGCTACATTATATGTAATATAGGTGCCTTGTGCTGTGTATGATTATCAGTACTGTGTTTTGCACCTTGGCCCCAGAGTAACTCTGTTTCATTTGCCTGTATTAACAGGTATTCATGTATGGTTGAGTGACAATTAAACTTGAACTATAATCAAGAAGCTATCAACCTCTGCTTTAAGTCACTAAGAATATAAATGAGAAGAAGGTAGATAAATCTTAGAATTCAGAATCAAGTTTATTATTGCTGACATATGGCATGAAATTTGTTGTTTTGTGACAGAGCAGGATAGATAAAATAACCACAAAGTTAATATTAGAAATAAAATAAATAAAGGAGAAATATTGAGGTGGTGATCATTGTTTGTGGACCATTCAGAAACTTGCTGGTAGAGGGAAATCTGACTCGCAGCTAGTCTCCCCATTGTTGCCTCTGGCCGTTTAATCGTCATTTTTCTTGCATTTTAACAATTGATTATCTGCTTGTATTTTACATAATTACTTATATACAGTAACTTCTTACTATTATTCCTACTTGCCGTAGTGTGCACAACAGTTTAATATACCTCTAGTGACTATACAAAGTATAATTTTGGAAGCTTTGTACTGAATTAAGTGAATACATGTTTTCCCATTAGTTTATTTTTGCCACAATATTGACTAAGTAATTTCTAATTAGATTATTGTTATCTTTAGATTAGAGTGGAATTTTTCTTTATCTGTATGGGTATAAAATATCTGTTTTGTGCTGGGTGCCATATTCTTGAACCTTAAGCTTTCCTGTTGCTAATTGTTCAGTTTCCTTCTGTTCTATCAACTCTTGATAATACAATAGTGAAGCACAGGTTTTAAGCCTTGTTCCTGACTTCTTAAAAAAACATTGGATTAAAACACTTTGTTCTTCTGCATGTGGTACACCTCCACGTTTTTGAAACAGTCCTGATGAAAGGTATTGAGCTGAAATGTCAACAATTCTTTCTGCACACCCACCCCTCCCCAAACAGATGCTGACAAACTTGCTGAATTCCTCCAATTGCATAATTGTCAATCAAGTGTAAAATTGTCCATAAACATGCTCAGTAGAATGCACTAGGTCATTCTTTCTGACATAAAGTATTATCTGACCTACTTTAAGAGGGACAGCTTAGTCCTGTTTGATTAATAAAGCAGAAAATGGGTTTACTGCCAACATTATATATTTTAGATCAGGGAGTTTCCTGCTCTTGTTAGAAGAGACAATTTGCAATGCTGAAAGTAGCCTTAGTCAAAAGCGGGACTGATGTGTCTTGTACTTTCAGTGCTGTGAATTGGTCATTTTCTTAAACACTTTTCACTCTGTAACTACTTTGAAAATTGAGCAATAATAAACACAATTTGCAAATTGCGCAATCACGGATTTTTGACTGGATGGTGGGTCTTGAACTGAATATGCAAAAGTCATACAAAACATAGACTATTTACCGATGACATTTACAGTTCTCTGACCTTCTGTGCCTTCAATCTGTTCAACTCAGATCTTTTGATGTTTGTGTAAAAAAGTGAATAGGTGACATCTGGACCAGCTGGAAAAATGGTCTGAAAGATAGCAGATGGAATTTAATGCAAACAAGTATTGCACTTTGGGAGGACAAACCAGGTTAGGACTTGCACAGTGAATGGTAGGCCACATTGGAGTGTGATAGAACAGTGATCTGAGGATGAATTCCTTGAAAGTTGTGTCACAGGTCGATAGGGTCGTAAACAGAGCTTCTGGCACATTGGTCTTCAAAGTATTGAAGTAATCAAAGTAATCAATGTCGAAGTTGGACAACATGTTGGTGAGGCTTAATATGGCGTATTGTGAAGAGTTCAGATCACCTATCTTGAGGAAAAATATTAATAAAATTGAAAGAGTACAGAGAAAATTTACAAGGATATTGCTGGAACTTCAGAATCAGAGTTACAGGGCAAGATTGAATAGGTTGGGACTTTATTCCTTGGAGCGTAGGAGAATGAGGGGAGGTTTAATAGAGATATACTAATTTATGAGGGTGAAAGGTAGGGTAAATGCTTTTTCCACAGAGATAGGGTGAGACTAGAACTAAAGATCTTAAGTTAAGGGTGAACGGTAAAATATTTAAGGAGTTTGGGAGGGGCAGGGGGAACTTCTTTACTTAGCTCAGGGTATCCAAACGTTTTTTATGCCATGGACCAATATCATTAAGCAAGGGGTCCATGGATCCCAGGTTGGGAATCCCTGACTTAGAGGATGGTGAGAGGGTGGAACAAACTGCCAGTGGAAGTGGTGGATGAGAGTTTGATTGCAACATAAGAGAAGCTTGCATAAGTAAATGAATGGGAGGAGTATGGTCCAGATGAGACTAGGCAGAATATCAGTTTGGTATAGGAACTACTTGGGCCAACAGGTCTCAATCGCTTTAGTGCTTTAACACTCTATGACAATGATTGTTCGGCCCTCTCCTCTATCACTGCTGTAGGATTCAATACCGGATATCTACTCATGGTTTTCCCATTACTACTTTGGTTGATGCACCTCAAGCCATCGATCAGGAATTCCCAAAAATTTATCCGAAGATTCAACTGGCCAATCTTCCAAATAGGCTGGAGACATCGATCAGTGCACACTGTCCTCCACTATCAGCTGAACATGGACCAAGTGGAGACTGCTTTTTGTTCTGTTGCTGCTGGTTTGCTGAACATTGTGGGCAAGCAAAGTTGGTACTGGACTGTGCAGCGACACTCGCGGGCTACCCCTGGCACCTCCTCAGGTTGTTAACGCAAACAATGCATCTCACCAAATGCTTCGATGTTAATACAGTAAATAAATCTGAAGCTGAATATGAATCTGATCATTGGCCAAGGACCAAGTGATACAGATTCATGCCAATAGTCAGGGGAGATATACAGAAAATTTTTATAGCTCCAGGCTAAAATCTGGAACACACTGTTGGTAAAATCAATAAATCAGAGAACTCAAAGTTCCTTCAAATGATGTTTCCTTCCACTAGACTTTAATTTGAAGGTTAAGGTGCAAGAAAAGTTTATTTTATAAAGAGATGGCATGAACAGGAAGGCTGAGTTGCCTTCTACAAAGTACAAAGCAAAGTGATGATCAAAGTCAATAAGATCTCCACCACACATCTATAGAAGATTGTCAGGTTTTCAGATGTCATGTCGAATCTTTGCAAACTTCTAAGAAAGTAGAGGCACTGACGTGCTTTCTACATAATGGCACTTACAGGCTTGGCAGATCCTCTGAAATAGGGGTTCACAACCTTTTTTTAATGCCATGGACCCTTTCCATCACTGGAGGGGGCCATAGACCCCAGGTTTGGAATCTCTGCTCTGAAATTATAACACTGAGGAATTTAAAGTTGTTGATCCTCTCCACCTCTGGTTCCCTGATGAGGACTGGCTCATGGACCTCTGGTTTCCTCCTCCTGAAGTCAATAATCAGCTCCTTGGTCTTGCTGACACCGAGTGAGAGGTTGTTGTGGTGCCACCACTCGGCCATCTCCCTCTTAAATACTGATTTGTCGCTGTCTTTAATTTGGCCTACAATAGTAGTGTCATCTGCAACCTTAAATATGGCATGGGAGCTGTGCTTCGCCTTCCAGTTGTACGTGTAAAGCGGGAAGATCAGGGGCTAATTACACAGTCTTGCGGAGCTCCTGTGCTGATGGAGATTGTGGAGGGGATGTTCCAAACTGTGGCAATTCTGTAACTCATTTTGGCTTTTGCCACCTTCCTTTCCACCTCCCGCATCTTGTGTGCATTGTTTCATATTTATAGCAGCTGCAACCTCCCATCTCTTTATGACCCAGAGCTTGTGTGGATGTCCTTGGCACCACAGTCAGTTTTATTAATTACTACAGTTCCCAAGTGTTATCAGACCAGTAATAAATCACAGAGTAAGCCTTCCAAGTATTTTTTTACTGAGAGTAAACCTTATCCAGGTTGGCTTCAGAAATAATTAACTAAGCTCATTTTTCTCTCACTCTTATCACAATAAGATTTCTTTTATTGCCAAGTGCTGAAATACCCCAGCAGTTGAATTACTAAGCAACATAATCAACCTTTCTTTCTGGAAAGCAAAGTTTCTGCTGTGCGGTCTCGAAGCGGTACACCACCTGATATAAGTAAGCACAACAGCCTCCTCACTAACCAAACAAATGGTGAGCATCTTCAAGCAATTGGCGCTTAATGTTCACCATATGTAATCATTGGCCATTCTACTTGACGGTATACCTGCTTGTTAATGCAAATATCTAATCAGCTGATCATGTGGCAGCAACTCAATGCATGGTCAAGAGATTCAGTTGTTGTTCAGACCAAACAGCAGAATGGGGAAGAAATGTGATCTAAGTGACTTTGACTGTGGAATGATTGTTGGTGCCAGAAGAGGTGGTTTGAGTATCTCAGAAACTGATCTCCTGGGATTTTCATTCACAACAATCTCTAGAGTTTACAGAGAATGGTGTTGAAAACAAAAAAAATTAAAAAGAAAATCCAGTGAGAAGTTTTGTACTTGAAAAAGCCTTGTAAATGAGAGGGGTCAGAGGAGAATGACCAGACTGGTTCAATCTGACAGGAAGGTGGCAGTAACTCCAAAAACCCCACGTTACAACAGTGGTGTGCAGAAGACCATCTCTGGATGTACAACACATCGAACCTTGAAGTGGATGGGCTACAGCAGCAGAAGTTCATGAACATACAGAAATAGAGTACCCACTGAGTGCATGTCTTCAGCCACAGTACATTGTCACAGGAAACCCTTATTGCTTTCACTGTTATAAGCACAAGTACACAAGTTAGTCTGCAGATGCTGGAAATCCAGAGCAATACACACAAAATGCTGGAGGAACTCAACAGGTCAGGCAGCACCTATGGAAATGAATAGAGATAGTCGATGCTTTGGGCCTGAGGAAGGCCCTTGGCCTGAAGCATCGACCATCTATTCATTTCCATAGATGCTGCCTCACCTGCTGAGTTCCTCTAGCATTTTGTGTGAGTTGCTTAAGAAATCACATAGATGCTCAAAATCCAAGGCAACACATACAGAATGCAAAAGGCAGCAGGTCAGGCAGCATCTATGGAGAGAGTAATATGCAGTCTCTGGCTATCCACTCTATCAATGCATGAAATGGAAGAGATGCAGTTGAAGGCAGCGTTGATGGTGGAGGAAGGAAAGCCCCTTTCTTTGAAAAAGGAGGACATCTCCTTTGTTCTACAATGAAAAGCTTTATCCTGAGAGCAGATGCAGCGGAGATGGAGGAATTGATAAAAGGGGATGGTGTTTTTACAAGTAGCAGAGTGGGACGAGGTATAGTCCAGGTCATATCACGCATGTCTGCTCTTACCTCATCCTCCCACCATACTACCTGGGATTGTGTTCCTCGTTCTCATCTACCACACCACCAGCCTCCGCATCCAGCACATAATTCTCTGAAACTTCCAATTCCTCCAAACACATCTTTCCCTCCCCCGACTTTCTGCTTTCCGCAGGGATCCTGCACGACTCCCTTGGCCAATCGTTCCTCCCCACTGATCTCCTTCCTGACACTTACCCTTGCAAGCAGAACAAGTGCTACACTTGCCCCTACACCTCCTCCCGCACTACCATCCAGGGCCCCAAACAGTCCTTCCAGGTGAGGTGACATTTCACCTGTCAGTTTGTTGGGTCATATTCTGTGTTTGGTGCTCCCGGTGTGGCCTCTTGTATATCAGTGAAACCCGACTTAGAATGGGAGACGGCTTCGCTGAGCATCCCTGCTCCGTCTGCCAGAACAAGTGGGATCTCCCAGTGGCCACCCATTTTAATTCCACATCCCATTCTGGTATGTCCATCCATGGCCTCCTCCACTGGTCACTCTTAGGTTGAAGGAACAACACCTTACATTTTGTTTGGGTAGCTTCCAACCTGATGGCATGAACAATTTCTCAAACTTCCAGTAATGCCTCCCGCCCCCTTCATCATTTCCTATCCCCTTGTCCCTCTTTCATGTTATCTCCTTGCCCACCCATCGCTTCCCCCTGGTGCTCCAACCACCCCCTTCATTCTTTCGTCCATGGCCTTCTGTCTCTTTCGCCAATCAACTTCATAGCTCTTTGCTTCATCCCTCCCCATCCAGGTTTCACTTATCACCTGGCATTTCTCTCTCCCTGCCCCCTGCCTTTCAAATGTACTCCTCAGTTTTTTATCTCCAGTCCTGCCAAAGGGTTTCAGCCCAAAATATTGGCTGCACTTTTTTCCATAGACGTTGCCTGGCCTGCTGAGTTCCTCCAGGTAGGTGGGGGGGGGGGGGGGGGGGGGGGGGGGGTGTGTGTGTGTGTGTGTGTGTGTGTGTGTGTGTGTGTGTGTGTGTGTGTGTGTGTGTGTGTGTGTGTGTGTGTGTGTGTGTGTGTGTGTGTGTGTGTGTGTGTGTGTGTGTGTGTTGCTCCGTGTTTGAAAACTTAGCTTTGACATTCCCCCTATACGTCCCTCCAAGTTCTTAAAATTACGCCTTTTCATATTAGCCATTTCCACCCTGGGAAAAAGTCTCTGGCACTCCAGTCTATCTGTGCCTCTTATCATCAGTGATAACAAAACAAAGCAAGGTAAACCCTCTCAGGAGAACGTTAAAGATTCTGTCAGCATTACTTTGTGGCAATCCACTTTACTGACAAGGTCAGAGAGTCACAAACCAGAGAAATAGCTCCTTCAGCCAACCAAACGTACAGTGACAACCAAACACAATAATCCCACTTTTTTTTATTCTCGCCTCATTCTCAGATGGAGATTCAGATTTATTTATCACATGTACAGTATATTGGGATGTATTGTTGAGAAAGTGGGAGGATTTAGAAAAAAAACAAGATTAATGTAAGTAAGACCAGAATACATAGGAACAGAATTAGGCCATTCGGCCCATCGAGCCTGCTCTGCCATTCCATCATGGCTGATTTCGATTTCCTCTCAAACCCATTCTCCTGCCTTCTTCCTGTAACTTTTGATGCCCTTACTAATCAACAGCCTATCAACTTGTGCTTTAAATATACCCAGTCACTTGGCCTACACGGCCATCTGTGGCAATGAATTCCAGTGTTTTGCCATCCTCTGGCTAAAGGTATCCCTCCTTATCTCTGTTTTAAGGGGACATATTTCTATTCTCAGGCTGTGCCTTCTTGTCCTAGACTCCCTCACTATAGGAAACATCCTCTCCATGTCCACTCTATCTCGGTCTCTCAATATTAAACAGGTTTCAATGAGATCTCCCCTCGTTCTTCTGAACTGTAGCAAGTACAGGTGTCCCCCCCCCCACTTTACAAAGGTAGAGTGTTCCTATGAAACCTTTCTTAAGCCGAAATGGCGTAAAGCGAAGAACCATTAATTTATATGTGAAAAATTTTCTTAAAAGTGAAAATCCTCTTTGCAATGCGAAAACAGGTTACTAATGTAGGTCTTTTGTAAAAGCAAAGTGGCGTAAAGCGAACATTCATAAAGCTGGGGACACATGTAAATGCCTAAATTGTATGGTTGATGGTTGGGGTTGACTCTGTGGGCTGAAAGGTCTCTTTCTGTCTGTATCTTTCTCTATAACCCCATGAAATTCATTGTAAGGCATTTTGGAACATCATGAAAGGCACTAGACAAATATAAATGCTTTTTTTAAAATCAAAATGGTAAAGAGGGTGCAGAAGTCAAGAGCATAAAACGCACAGATGTCCATTTTTTCACTAGAGTAGACCGAACATAAGGAGCTGAGCTGCTGTCCCATCCCTCCTTGAGTGCTGAATGAAGGAAGAGGTGTAAATACAGTTGTTACTTTCTCTCTCTGTCTGAAATAGTGTGTGAATTTCTGAATGGACGTTCCCCTCCTCCATAATTAGTTCATTCTTAATTGACCCCTCTTGCTGCTTAATTGGGCTCACAACATGCTAATTACCCTGTTGGAGAATGTAACCCAACAGAACGGCCCCCTGTGGGAATGCCAGGGAGCTTTTCATGAAGGGAAGCCCATTCATCGCTCCAGACTGAGGGAACGGCTAACAAAACCCTTCTGTGTGTTTCTGTTCTCTGCGTGTATGGAGGCTTCACAGTTGAAGGCAGTCCATAATTGGTGGAATAATGAAGGGACCCGGTTGAAAACGATGCTTAAAATCCCAATGCCGGAACTAAATTGAAACCATAAGAGGTGAGGCTTCTGGTTGTGTTTCCTTGGAGCCGGATAGGACTCTTCAAACACCGGAAATGGTGAACAACGTGTTTGCAGAATTAAATTGAGGGGATTAATAACAAGAGTCATTCGCTGGTCCCATGCCTTATTACCAAGGTCGCTTCGATAGTGAAAGTGAGAGCAACAGAAGGAACTCAGCTGGTCGGGCAGCATCTATGGAGAAGATGCTGACTGGCCCACTGAATTCCTCCAACATTTTGTGTGTGTTGCTCGGATTTCCAGCGTCTGCAGATTTTCTGTTGTTTGTGATTTTCTAACATGGAGTATGGTGGGTGCGTGGAACTCACTTCCAGGGGTGGTGGTAGAATCAGATACATTAGGGGCATTTAAGAAACTCTTAAATAGGCACATGAATGGTAGAGAAATGAAGGGCTGTGTAGGAGGAAAGGGTTAGACAGATTTTAAAAAGATTTAGGTTAAAAGCTTGGCACAGCATCATGGGCCAAAGGGCCTGTACTATGCTGTATTGTTCTAAGTTTTATGCTTTGATTTAAAGATTAGTTTTATTTGTCACATGTACATCAAAACAGCATCAAATCAATTCATCAAAGATTCTGTTAGGGGTAGTCCGCACAATTCACCATGCTTCCAGATCCAATATAGCATGCCCTCAACTCACTGTTCCTAACCGTACACCTTTGGAATGAGGGAGGAAACCAGAACATCCGAGGAAACCCAACAGTCAGGGTTAGGGTTAGGGAGAATGTACAAACTCCTTACGGACAGAGCAGGGAACTAGGCTCCGCTCTTAGAGCTGATGCTACAAAAGCATTGTGCTAACCGCTATGCTACTATGCCACAGTTAAAAGTCTGATTCCCTTTCACCACTGCAGTATCAGACGAGTGTCTGTGCTCTAGACTCTGAATGATCTGACTGTGAACTACAGATCCTATTAACAAACCCACTGCAAAGATGCTGACCGCAAATGAGGTACAATCCCAGGGGCATCACCCTTCATCGATTAATGGATTTAGGGCCGTAGCGAGGTCTATAATCATGAGGGAATTGTGAAGATCGGACAGACCTTGTTCTCCCTCAGTTCCCACAGACCTTTGCCAGTAGGCTAATTTCTTTCCTCTGTCCTATTATCTCATGGAAATAGCCAATTGGAAGGTCAATGACTTCAGGTAATCTCCAAAGCAAAGTCAATTCTAACTGAACATAGTTCAATAGGCCACTGGGTTTGATTTCCTATCTTCCTATTAACCTCATCACCTATCCATCAACATGGACCCCAGCTACCCAACCCGAACCTAATAGGAGTGTCAGGTTGAAGAGCAAATAAATTATAAGTTCTCAAATCTAGTTTGGGTTTGGCCTGGCAGCAATTCAGATCAAATTTGGATGGGCCAAGATCAGGCCGAATGTGGACTGGCTAGCTGGGTCAAGTTCGGACTGGCCACGATTGGGTTGGGTTTGGACGAGCTGGGGGTTGGGCCAGGTTCGGACTGGCCAGGATAAGATCAGGTTATGATACCACACCCAAGCAGACCTCCACACCAACCCCTGCTTCAGTGTCACCGCCAAGACTCACTGCCAGTTCATCCTCGCCATTAGTCAGAAAACCCTTTTCCAACCCAAGTTCAACCATTCAATTACTAATAGTGTTCTAGGACTTGTTTTAAACAAACATAACCCATGCTTTCCCCAGAGGTTCGTCAAAGCCACTTCAACTCCCATTTCAGAAATGCAAACAATAATATTCGCCTTTGAGCCGGTACTGGAAGGACGGTGCACTGTTGGACACTGCTTCTTTCAAATGAGACATGAAATTAAGCTGCTACTGGTCTCTTGAGTGGGCTTAAAAGATGCTGATTGCTACTTCGCCTAAACATAGGGATCTCATCTACTAACAGATAATTTATCCAAATTCATCCTTCCACAAACAACACAGTTCATGACCGGCTGTAAGGGCACAATGGTAAATTTAGTAAATTGGTGTATTATTATCATGTTATGGGGTGACCAGGAAAGGGCTGGCACCTAGAAACATAGAAAACCTACAGCACAATACAGGTCCTTTGGCCCACAAAGCTGTGCCGAACACGTCCTTACCTTAGAACTACCTAGGTTTACCCATAGCCCTCTATTTTTCTAAGCTCCACGTACCCATCCAGAAGTCTCTTAAAAGACCCTATCGTTTCCGTCTCCATCACCACTGCCGGCAGCCCATTCCACGCACTCACCACTCTCTGCATAAAATACTTACCCCTGACATCTCCTCTGTACCCTCCACCTCTGGTGAAGAGGCTCATTATGTTCATTCTGAGGCACCTCACTCATTTTCGATCCCCACTGGACACTCCGTTCTCACCTGTGGCTCCAAGTAACAGCTTGCATGTGATAGCGGCCACACCCTGGTACACCGCTTTGACAAGCGGTCCAAACCAGGTGAGGGGAGCCGGCAGCCTCATACGACGCTGAGTTAGGGACATGCCTCTCCCAGCATGCAAAGTCAGTTCTGGCAGACTGGGAGGATGAGACCTATAGTGAGATCCAATGGCCAGGAAGGCAGTACTGCAACACTCCTAAGAGAACGAAGGATAGGACAAGGCACAGACGATGTCACGGTCATCCACTACGACCAAGGAAGACCCCCGGTTTGTGATGCTTGTTCGTACCACTGGACTCGGAATTCTGAGCTTGAGAGAATGGAACTGCCCCAGTGAAACAGCTTTCGACTTTGAAACCTCCTACACAGGTTTCCCTGTCATTGTAGGACACGATGGACAACCATCTCATGAGTACCAAGGTACAGTAAAAAACGTTGTTTTGCCTGCCACCCATAAGGGTCAGTTCATAACAACAGTGCATTGAGGTAGTGCAGGGGAAAACAGTAACACTGGTTGGCACAGCAGCAAGGCAGCTACTGTAATGCTTTACGGTGCCAGCTCTAAGATCAGGGGTTCAAGTCCCACCACGGTCTGTAAGGAGTTTATAAATTCTTCCCGTCACTAAATGGGATTCCTCCTGATGCTCTCGCTTCCTCTCACGTTCCAAAGGCGTACAAATTTGGGTTAAGGTTAGTGAGCTGCAGACATGCTATGGTAGTGCCAGAAGCATGGTGACACTTGTAGGCTGTCTCCAGCACATCTCAGACTGTTGTAGTCATTGACACAAGCAATACATTCCACTCCATTCAATGCACGTGGGGCGAATAAAGCTAATTCTCTTTTATAACGTGAAATAAACTATTACAGCTACAGACAGAGTGCAGTTCAGGTGGACAATAAGGGTTAGGGTCAGGGTCACGATGAGTGAATTGTAAGATCAAGTTTGGCTGCCAACATTCCAACCAGGACAGCACTTCAAACTGGCAACAGGATACCTTTCGATTTTGCTTTTAAGGGATGAGAAAAGAGCTAGAAAAATATACGCCTTTCATGGACATCATCATCAGTCACTAGAAGGTTGGGGGTACTAGTGTCCACCCTCCACTTTCTCCTTGGATTGGCTCCTACCATGGCATCATAAAGAAAAAGGAAATGAGGAAGCTACCACCCACTAACTATTGACGCTTTCCTGTTGCACTCATTGGTTCTATTACCTCACTCAAGAATCTGGCCTGCATCTGTGGAAATCAGCCTGCTTTCATCAGCACTGTCCAGCAATCTCCACCTTCCCACCCTCGCATCCCCCTCGTTCTTCACAAACAGCTGCTGAAGAGGAGAACCACGGCAGGAAGCAGATCTTCCTACTGATGTCACGATCAACATCTGTTGTATGGCTTATGAGGAAATGGAGGATGCACAGGGCTCAGCAGGGGAATTCATTTTCAAATATAAAAGGATACTTAACTAACTTGATGGTCACTTCAGATGGGATGGGAGATTCAGAAGAATGTAACTTCATCATTAGGTAAGGAGCCATTAGGTAATGAGAACAGCCCAGAATAAAGTACTGAGGGGAATTTTTCTTAATGCTTGTTAAATGTTTCCATTAAGTGGGTGTTTACATATGTATGTATTGAATTATTTTTTATTGAGGTACAGTGTGGAACGGAGCCTTCCAGCCCTTCCAGCCACACTGCCCAGCAACACCTGATTTAACCCTAGCTAATCATGGGACAATTTCTAACAACCAACTGGTATGTCTTTGAACTGAGGGAGGAAACCCATTCGGTCACGGGAGAGTGTACAAACTCTTTACAGAAAGTGGCACCAGGTTACATCACGATCTGGTATGACTACTTGAACGAAGGGGAGCCTAAGAAAATACAAAGTACAGTGGACTCTGCCAATGGGTACATCCCTCCCCACCATTGGTAGTATCTACAGGAGGTGCTCCCACAAGAAGGCAACATCCATCATCAAAGATCCCCAACATCTGATGACATCTTCCTGCTGCTACCATCAGGCAGGGGTACAGAAGCCTGAAGTTTCACACCACCAGTTTCAGGAACAGGTAGATCAATAGAAAAGATTTGGAGCGGGGGGTACCAACCTTTTTTACGCCATGGACCAATACCATTCAGCAAGGCGTCCGTGGACCCGAGGTTGGGGACTCCTAACTTAGAGAGATGCGGGTCAAACCCAGGCAAATGGGACTAATTTAGATGGAACTTTGGTCGGCATGTTATCTGACTCTATACTGTACACAGGAGTAGACTTTGACCATTCAGCCCATTGAGTCTGTTCCATCATTCCATCATGGCTGATTCATTATCCCTCTGAACCCCATCGTCCCTGCTCCCTGGGACCACTGATGCCTGACACATCAAGAAACCTTTAGGATGGTGGTGAATATTGGTAGCTCAGGATGATGTGGTGTTCACCGAGGTTAGCAATTATCCAAGACAATCAGGACTGAGACAAATGAATGGGGATCTATATAACGTGATCTCTCCCAGAGAGAAACACCAACATCTGCGCACTGAGGACGAGACATTGACTGGTGATGAAACGTCTGTGAGCTAACTGCCAAGCTCTGCAAACACTGTAACATCAATCAGGAACTCATCACCCTCCGCTTTAAATATACCTAATGACTTGGCCTCCACAGCCATCTGTGGCAATGAATTCCACAGCTTTACCACACTCTGTCTAAAGAAATTCCTCCTCATCTCTGTTCTAAATGGATATCCCTCTATTCTGAGACTGTCCTCAGGTCCTAGACTCCCCACTACAGGAAACAGCTTACACACAGGTCCAGAGAGAAACTGTCCTGGGTATATGTTTTCATGGGCAGTGTAGGTGGAAAGAATTCAATAGAAGAGAAAATATCATGCATTTCTGTAGCCCAGCATAATGCTTTAATACATTTCACAGGAACACTATCATACACACAAGGAAAATGGGTTGATTAAGACGGTATCCATCAAGGAGGAGGGAGAGAGGTTTAAAAGTTTGAAGGTGAAGGCATGGCCACCAGCACAAAGACAACTGCAGAAAGTGAAATTTTCAAAGGGTCCTTAGGATAGAAAAATACAACTCAAGAGCTTTGAAAACATTTTTAAATCCCTCTACAGGAAACAATTACCCCCCTTTTCCTTTAAGTCTTGTTCCAAATGAATGTGTGCCAGCAAACTACTTTCAAATTTATTAGAGTTTTTTGAAAGATAAAGAATAGCTTTATTTTTTTTTAAAGTCAAAAGTAAATTTTATTATTAGAATACATACATGTCACCACATACAACCCTGAGATTCTTTTCCGTACGGGCATACTTAGCAAATCTATAGAACGTTAAAGATAACAGAATCCATAGGTAACCAACAAGAGAAAATCTACAGATGCTGGGAAGGGTTTTGGCCCGAAACATCGACTACTCTTTTCCATAGATGCTGCCTGGCCAGCTGAGTTCCTCCAGCATTTTCTATGTGTTGCTCAATAGGCACCAAACTGTGCAAATGCAAATATAAATAATTACCAATAAATAATGAGCATGAAATAACAAGATAAAAGAGTCCTTAAATGAGTGTAGTTATCCCCTTTTCTTCAAGACCCTAATGGTTGAGGGGTAGTAACTATTCTTGAATCTGGTGGTGAGAGTCCTGAGGCTCCTGTACCTTCTTCCTGATGGCAGCAACAAGGAAAGAACATGACCTGGAAGTGAGGATCTTTGATGATGGATGCTGATTTTCTATGACAACGTTTCATGTAGATGTGCTCAATGATTTATTCATCACATGTACATCGAAACATATAGTGAAGTGTGGATTTGACTCAAATCAAATCAGCAAGGGTTGTGCTGGGCAACCTACAAGTGTTGCCATGCTTCCAGCACCAAGGTAGCATGCATAAAACCCACAGAAACTCGGCTATTGATGAGCCAAAGCCCAGCTGCGAAAGGGGGAGGATTGGGCATTGGGCTGGCGACCCCATCCCATAAAAACGCAGAGCTGCAGACAAGTCAACAGAAGCTCCCGAGACCTCTTCCCTGGGAGAGGAAGGATCTTCGCCTAGAAGATGTAGAATTCACATGGGGAAAGTGAAACCATAGGGCCAATCAACAGAGGACTCTGGTGAGCTGCTGACTGCGGCCTATGCCCCGGATGGAGTCATGGGCTTAAGAAGGAAAAGAAGATGACTTGCTGACCCGTAGCCAGACATCTTTGGAAATTGGGAGGAAACTGGAGCACCCAGAGGAAACCCACGTGGTCACAGGGTGAACATACAAACCCCGTACAGACAGTGGTGGGAATTGAACTCGAATTTTGCTGCTCACGCTGTAAAGTGTTGCACTTAGCACTGTGCTACCTGGAGGAGGTTCTCGGAGTATGAGGAAAACCTAATGAGAAAGGTTTATTTTGCTGCCTGCTCTGTTCTCTGTTTTGTTGTGTTCTGTGTTATTTTGCTGAGCGTTGTGAGTACGCTATGTTGGCGCTGGAATTCGTGGCAACACTTGCGGGCTGCCCCCAGCACACCCTTAGATGTGTTGGTTATTAACACAAACAACGCACTTCACTGTATGTTTCGATGTACACACGATTAAGTTGAACCTTAGCCATCCCTTCCCTCCAGGAAGACCACAACCTTGTCGTTGACTTTGGAGACTTGCGTGGCTCAAAGACCTGGAGAGCAATGTTGGCTGGAGTCAGGGCTTTGTGTTTTGGCTCTTGGTAGGGTCACCCATGCCAAACGGGTCAAAGGGTAGAAGTCAGACTGAGAGAGCTCCACCAGTCCTCCAGGTTCAGGGTTTCAGCTCAGGTCTAACAACCCTGACTGATAAAACAAAATTATTACAGAAACATCAATGAAGGATCCTTCCACACCTCAGTGCGACAATATTCTCGAGTCTCCACCCAGGACTTGCATGACTGGCAGCAGTGAAAAGCAAGAAGAAGCTACTGACGTGATGAAGGAAGCTCTGAACACCGCCGGAGATGGAGGACCTTCATTACTGCCCTAAACGCCAGTGGCATAAAGGGCAGTAAGTAAGTTAGAGATCCCTTTACCTCAGCCACATGTTACATAAAGCTCTGTTACCAGTGTATGACTAATAATGCTCAGATACAACAGACAGTGCACAACAATGTATCTCAGATAGGAACTATAAACCGCTGACACTAGAAATCCAGAACACATATTGGATATTGTCCAATGTGTGCAGCAGATGATGGTAAAATATGTAACATTAATCAGAGGGACACAGCAAAACATTTTAGATTGAAGATTGCAGGGTTGTGGAATGTAGATTTAAGTTCTCCGGCTCATCGATTAGACACTAACAATGCAGAATTAACTGTGGAATGTTTTCATTAGCCTGCTGTGCCTAGTGAGGTAAAGAGCTCTGTTCACCATCATCCTCATCACAACTCCTTTCCAACCGCTGAAGCTTTTTTGCGGAGGTGGGTGGGAGTGGGGGGGGGGGGGGGGGGTCGTTGCTTTACTGCTGTTTGTGCATGGGTGGGGAGTAGAGGGACTTTGGGGTTCTAAAACTTTAACTGTCACTCATTCTTTGGGGCTCTCCTCTGTTTTCATGGATGTCGGCAAAGACCTTGCACATCACCATCTACCTGCACGGCACTTTTTCAGCAGCTTTTACACTTTATTCTGCATTGTTATTGTTTTACCTTTTTCCAGCTCAATGCACCATGTAGTGATTTGATCTGTGTGAACAGTTTACAAGACAAGTTTTTCACTGTATCTTGGTACAACTGACAATATTAAACCAGTCCAACTCAATCATAAGTTCCAGGTTTGAACTTTCTTGTCCTGTTCAACAAAATACAAACCCTACCACAACAGAGTCCTGAGGTCAAATTGAAAACACTGCGCATTGACCACCAAGTAAGGCGATATTGGCCAAGGAATTAAAAATCTACTGGCAGATACCAAAGTCCTATTAAATAGGAATGTGACAGCTGCTGCCAACAGCTGGCACCCAACTCCACTGTCAGTCTCTTTGCATCGGGCTGCAAAGCAGTGAATTTTGGGCAGCGTTAAGGTCCTTCCTGTCTCGATCTCACACAACCAATGGGCAGTGGAAACTTCTCCCAACTTTACCACGTACAGTTAGATCTATAGGTGGTACACTTGTATGTCAGCCTGAAGCTCATTTCCCATGTACAGAGCCACACTGACTCTCGCTAATCTGACAATCCGTGCAAGTGATGGTAGATCCTGTCCCCTCACTCTAATCAGACTGTCCGTGTAGGTAATGGTAGATCCTGCCCATCAGGGTTCCTTCCAGTAAGTTCCCCACTACTTATTGATCGATTTATGCATTTATTTTTATTTATTGAATGATTGATTGGGATACAGCTCAGAATACGTTCTTTCGGCTCTTGAAGCCATGTCACCCACCGTTCCCACGACTTAATCCTAGTCTAATCACGGGACAATTTACAATGAACAATTAATCTACCAACCG
The DNA here is from genome assembly GCF_048418815.1 of Hemitrygon akajei. Classification (NCBI taxonomy): domain Eukaryota; kingdom Metazoa; phylum Chordata; class Chondrichthyes; order Myliobatiformes; family Dasyatidae; genus Hemitrygon; species Hemitrygon akajei. The sequence goes on from NC_133142.1 coordinate 10,955,866, forward strand.
ATATGTCTTTGGACTGTGGGAGGACTCCAGACCACGTGGAGCAAATCGTTGGACGATGTGACGTAGGCCTGGAGACTTGCCCTGCAGTCCAGTCCTATTGTGAGGTACAATACACTGTCTAGACAACTTAAATGCCAGACCAGATTGAAGGCAAGGGCCAATTTCGCTCACTCTCCATGATCTTCACTCCTCTCTCCAAGGCTCCAAAGCCCTTCTCTGCTCCATTGCTTGGTTAATTTAAATACCAGCCTAGATAGACTGAAAAGACAGAGTGTCAGTCAGGACGAGAGCCAATTTTGCTCATTCCCCATGAGGGTCATCTCCATGGCGCTGAGGCTATGAAGTCTGTCCTGCCTGCTGTGCTCTGTGCCTGTTAATATCAATGATAAGTGAGGCTTTGGGCCTACTCCGGGCTTGCTCCAGGATTCAGATCTGAGAACTCAATTTTGGTTCAGAATGCTATTGTTTGCTTCAACTGTTTGCATGGTTTGTAATTTTTTCTTTTTCTTTTATGCATTGCGTTGGTCTTTTATTCTTGTTTTTTTTGGGTTCTTTCAGTTTTCTTGCTTTGTGGCTACCTGTGAGCAAGCAAACCTCAAGGCTGTATAATTTATACTTTCATTGATAATAAATGTACCTGAATCTTGAATCTCGGAGTATTTCCACAAGGGCCTCATTGCAATTTCTTCTAGAGCAGGGCTTCTCAACCTTTTTTATGCCATGGGCCCCTACCATTAACTGAGGGGTCCGCAGACCCCAGGTTGGGAACCCCTGTTCTAGAGGAACCTAGCAGGTCATGAAGCATCTGTCAACGTTTCAGTTCAAATCCCTTCCTCAGGAGTGGATTCCTTTCCTCCCACAGATACTGTTCCTCGAGCAGATTGCTTGTGGCTGCAGGTTCTAGCATCTCTTGCATCTTCCCGGCTTTCTGTTTCATTTAAGAGACAGAGGCTCTGACAGTACAGCGCCGCTTCAGGTCCTACACTGGATTTTATCCTCATTTTTCTGGTGCGGCAACTGGACCCACAAAGTCGGAGCTGTAAGCCCTTGCATCTGAAACACAAATCTTTCCTTCTGCCATCCGAGTCTGAGTCAACTGCAGATTACGGAGGTATGTAGTTGGACTTGGGGCCTCAAGCCGTGGCATTGCCTGTTTACAGCCGCTGGGTAGAAAGACGTCAGAGCCGGTGTGCTCCACCGGGGCAGCATCTGGGCTGGAGTTGGTGCCACACCCCCCCTCTCCCCAAAGGGTTCGCTCAGCAGAACAATGGGCTCAGGGTCTGGACCACATACATATATATTTTGCATGGTTGTATCTTACTGATATTCTATATGTGCTTGCTACCTTGTATGTACAAGGACTACACCTCAAGCCGTGGTATTGCTTGTTTATAGCTGCCAGGGAGAGGCACTGGGGCCAGTGCCACTGGGAGCAGTGTGGCGCAGAGTCCAGGATGGAGTCTGTGCTGCCCCACCCAGTGTGTGCTTGGCAGACGACAAGCTCTGTTGTGGTCTTCTGCAGATTTTAGCAGCATCGAACAGCTTGAGTTTGGACTCTTGTATGGAGTGACTGCAACTTTCTAACTTATATGTGTACGTGTACTGTGTATGACTGTTGGTACTGTGTGTAGCACCTTGACCCTGGAGTAACACTGTCTCATTTGGCTGTATTCATGAGTATTCATGTATGGTTGAATGCCAATTAAACTTGAATTGAATTGAATCCACTTCCTGAAGTAAAAGCTAGTGTCTAAATCATCCCCATATCAGTCTCTATGACTTGACTACAACAATAATTCTCTTTAAATGGTAATAACTGAAATCACACCAGAACACTTGAACAAACACATTTCTCAAAACAGATGATATGAAACACTAACAGGGCATCACCGCACATAATAGTGACTGAATAGATTCAGCTAACCCATTGCAATTCAATTCGGTAATAATCTACAATTTATGGAGCAGAACACAGGAGAATTCCCTTTTGGGAGGAATCCAAATTGAAGAGTTAGTGTTGAAGAATTCTTTTGCAGAGTAACCATTGATCATCTCCACTCAATATTAAACATATTATTTCTGTTTTATTTTACCCAACAAAGGAGTTCTCTGCATTTATTTTGAGTCATCGGTCTGTGCTCAAAAATGATCTACTGATATTAAAGCTCTCAACGGGTATAGAACGCAATCTGAGGTTTCAGAACCCATTTTATAATTCATAGAGACATGTTATTGCTGAGAAAAGGGCCGTTCTTGCCAAGTTTTACACTAACATCATCATCAAGTGTTTAAAGTTCAAAGTAAATTCATTACCAAGGTACAAAGCTGAGATTCATTTTCTTGCAGGCATTCACAGTAGAACAAAGAAATACAATAGCGTCAATGAAAACCTACAAAAACTGACAAATAATGTGCAAAAGAAGAAAAAAGTATCATATACGAAAAAGCAATAATAAACAAATAATACTGAGAACATGAGTTGAGGTGTTGGGGCCTGAGCATGAAGGCGTGTCAAAGTGGTAGAGCCCGAGCTGAAGGCACATCAAGCTCATGGACGCTACTATCATCTGGCATTGGAACATGCAGGTGAAGATCGCACATCTCTCCTGCAGAAGAGGCTCACCAGGACTTGGTCTGGAGAGTACTTGTTACAAGGAGAGGTTGCACAGACCGGCATTCTTTTCACTGGAGCATCTGAGGCTGAAGGGCGATTTGATAAAATTTTATACAAGTATGAGAAGCATTGATAGAGCAGATAGAGTCTTCATTCCCCTGGGTGGCAAGGGCACAGGTTTAAGGTGAGAGGAGGAAAGTTTAAAGAAGATTAGTGAGGCATTTTTGTTTTCAGCACAGAGAGTGGTGGGTGCCTGAAATGTGCAGTCAGGGAAGGTGGTAGAGGCAGAGAACATAGAACACTAAAATGCAGTACATGCCCTAATGCTTCTTAAATGGCCCGAATGCACCTGCGTCTACCACCACTCGTTGCAGGACGTTCCATGCACCCAGCACTCTTCCTGTAAAAAAACATATCTGATATTTCCCTCTGTACTTTCCTCCAATCACCTTAAAATGATGGCATCTTGTATTGGTCATTTATGCCCTGGGAAATTGTCTCTGGTGATCCACTCTATCTATGCCTCTTATCATCTTAAGACACACACACACACACACACACACACACACACACACACACACACACACACACACACACACACACACACACACACACACACACACACACACACACACACACACACACACACACACACACACACACACACACACACACACACACACACACACACACACACACACACACACACACACTACTGGAGGAATTCAGCAGGTCAGGTAGCAGCTACAGAAATGAATAAACAGTCGATATTTCAAGCCGAGACCCTACTTAAGGACTGAAAAGAAAGGGGGAGGGCACCAGAATGAAAAGGGGGGAGGGGAAGGAGGATAACTAGAAGGTGATAGGTAAAGCCAGGTGAGCTGGAAAGTTAAAGGACTTAAGAAGAAGGAATCTGATAGGAGAGGAGAGTGGACCATAAGAGAAAGGAAAGAAGAAGTTTACCCAGGAGAAGGTGATAGACAAGTGAGAAGAGGTAAGAGGTCAGAATGGGGCATGTGAGAAGAGGTAAGAGGCCAGAGATACTTTGTACACCTCTATCAAGTGATCCTCTCAGGCATTTAGAAAGATGCATGAACAGGCAGGGGACGGAGAGATATGGGCCATTTATTAGCTTGACTTATGATGAGCCAAGGCCCTGTTTCACATTCTAGAGCTACTGAGTTCATTGACATTGACGATGCATCAAAACTAATCCAATAACTGTGAAGTACTTTGGGAAGACTTAAAACTGCACAAATGCAAATTACTTCATTTCTTTGATCCTTTTTAATTGGGGAAAAATTGGTGGGTAACTTTTATTTGCTTAAAGAATGTGGGTGCCATTGGGAAGCTCAGTATTTAAACCCCTTTAATAACCTTAAGAAAATGGCCAGAGGTGAGAATTCTTCCTGGTAGTGTTAAGTGTAACACACGCTGTAATCTGATCATGTTTGAGACTTAATTGCAACTTTCGAGTAGTTCCAACCACATTGCACCAGTTACATTGCCAATTATACAAGCCAGCCTCCTGTGGTCTCTCCAGCAAGCAGTGCCAATGATTTAATGCAATAAGCTAAATCTCTCACAGGAGGTTGAACTTAAGCCAACCAACCCTGTCGACCGTTTAAGCTGCTGGGTATGTTAATTGCCCCAAAGACTGAAGGACGAAAATGAAGGTTGATGCTGTAGCACAAGTACAGAGTGAATCCCAGAGCTGGGCTCAAATCCACAAATGTTAAGTGAGGAGCCAATTTTAGGTAACTCTTCAGGACAGAGTATCTCTGATTATCTAACCTGGACCCAACACATTGATGCAGCTATTAGGAAAGCACAACAACAGCTATATTTCATTAGAAGTTTGAGCAGATCTGGTTTGTCATCTAAAACACTTGCAAACTTCTACAGATGTACCGTTGAGAGTAATCTAATTGGCTATATCACTGTCTGGGGGCAGCCACTGCACAGGGATCGAAGTAAGCTGCAGAGAGTTGTAAACTTAGCTCCATCAATGGCACTATCCTCCATTGTGTCCAGGACATCTCCAAGGAGTGATACCTCAAAACGATGGCGCCCATCATTAAGGACTCCCGTCACCCAGGTTGCACCCTCTTCTCATTGCTACCATCAGGAAGGAGGTAGAGGAGCCTGAAGGCACACACTCAACAATTCAGGAACAGCTTCTTCCCCTCTGCCATCTGATTCCTGAATGGATATTGAACCCCTGAACGCTACCTCAATACCCTTTTTCTATTTCTATTTTTGCACTAGTTATTTGACTATTAACAGGCTAGTGTTTTGCACCTGACATTTCTCTTGCAGCCGCCTTGCAGCAAACACCATGTTGTTAGTCCCACACTCTTTCTGGAATACACACTGGCTCTCTGGTAGGAGGTCCCTGGTCAACATGTGATGCTGAGGCAGTTGTGAAAAAGCCTGGCAAAGATCTTGCCTGCAACATTAGACCATAAGACATAGGAGCAGAATTAGGCCATCTGGCCCATTGAGTCTGCTCCACCATTCAATCATGGCTAATCCTTTTATCTATCTCCTCTTCAATCACAGTTCCCAGCCTTTTCCCCGTAACCTTTGATGCCGAGTCCAATCAAGAACCTATCGATCTCTGCCTTAAATACACTCAACGACCTGGCCTCCACAGCTGCACAGGGAAACAAATTCCACAAATTCACCACCCTTTGGCTACAGAAAATTTCTCCGCATTTCTGTTTTGAAAGGGCGCCCCTCTATCCTGAGGCTGTGCCGTCTTGTCCTAGACTCTCCCACCATGGGAAACATCCTTTCCACCTCTACTCTGCCTAAGCCTTTCAATGTTTGAAAGATTTCAGTGAGATCCCCCCCTCATCTTTCTGAATTCCAGCGAGTACAGACGTTCCTCGTATGATAACCCTTTCGTTCCTGGTGTCATCCTTGTGAACCTCCTCTGAACCCTCTTCAATGCCAGCACTTTTTTCTAAGATAAACCAAGGAAATCTTTGTGAAGACATTTCGCATCCAGCAGTTGTTTTATGTTGACACAGTCTTCACCAAACTAGTCCTTGTGCCTTCTGGTAGCAGGGCCCAGAACCTCTGTAGCAGACTTGTAGATCAGCTCTCAAAGGGTTGATCATGTAATTTCCACAAGCTTTTGTCCAGAGGGTGAATGAAAGTGGTCTTCCAGAATGTCAACAAAAGACTGCTTTATATGTTGCTGCTTTTCAACTTGGAGACATTCACCCTTCTTGGGGCTTTTTTTCTGGTGGGCATTTCTTGGGATGGATATGGATGTTCAGTTTAGAAATGATGAGACAGTGGTCTGTCCAGTATTCTGCACCACATAAAGATTTTGTAACCCTTACATCCTGTCTGTCTCTCTTCCTGACAATGACAAAGCCTTTTAGACACCAGTGCTCAGAGTGGGGGGTGCATCCACGAAGTTCTGTTGTGGGTGGGAAGGCAGGAGAAGGTGTTGGTGATCAACAATTCATGTCTAGCACATGCTTGGAGTAGTAGAAGACTGCTGCTGCTGTTGCAACAGCCGATGCCATGTTTCCCAATGACCCCATCCCAGGAAGAGTTGTCAGAGCCTACTCTTGCGTCGGAGTCACTCCTTGAATCTGGAATAACCTGGAAGCTTCAGGGATGGTGCAGAGGAGATTTACCAGGACACTGCCTGGATGAGAAGGCACGTCTTCTGAAGACAGACTGAGTGAGCTTGGGCTTTATTTTCTTTGGAGTTAAGGAGGTGACATAACAGTGGTGTAAAAGATGATAATAGTCATAGATAGAGTAGACAGCCAATGCTATTTCCCCAAAGTGGAAATGACTAATACAAAGGGGCATAATTTTAAGGTGACTGGAGGAAAGTATAAATTCTTTACACAGAGAGTGGTGAGTGCAGGGGACATCGTACAGCAGTGATGGTAGAGGTAGATACATTACAGACATTTAAGTAACTCTTAGATAGGCACATGGATGAAAGAAAAATGGAGGATTATGTAAGAGGGAAGGGTTAGATTGAACTTGGAGTAGGTTAAAAGGGTGGCACAACATTGTGGGCCGAAGGGCCTGTATTGTGCTGTCATGTTCTATGTTTAAACACACCCAGGCCTTTCCACTGACTTGAACACAATCAACCAACCCGACTCCACTGACCTCCTTGCATGGACGCCTCCATTCACTCTTGCTTGGATTCACTCTGACCTCCAAGTGGCCCCCTGGGCATTTACATCAGTGGCCATTCTAAATTAATCTGCCCAGAGTACTAAAGGAGAATCAAAATAAAGGATTGGCCATCTAGGATGAAAATGAAGAGAAATCACTTTACTCAGAAGATGAAGTCCTTACAATCCTCAAGTCATCGATTCGATTAAATACAAAGATAGCTAAACTAATAATCAAATTGGGAGTGAGAGAAGAGGTGATTCACAGGTCGAAGAGAGAGATTTAAAAAAGCAAAAGAGAGGGCATACAACAGAGCAAAAATTAATGGGAAGTTAGACGATTGGCAAGTTTTCAAAACCAACAGAACGCAACTGAAAAAGCCATCAGGAGGGAAAGATGAAATATGTAGGTAAGCTAGCCAGTAATATCAAAGAAGGTACCCGAAGTTTTTCGGATATATAAAAAGTAAAGAGAAATCAGAGCAGATATCATACCACAGGAAATTGATGGTGGATAGTAAGGGGGTGGGGGAAACAAGAAAGTAGCGTATGAACTGAATAAATATTTTGCATCAGTCTTCACTGTCAAAGACAGTAGCAGTATGCTGGAAGTTCAAGTGTCAGGGAGCAGAAGTGAGTGCAGTTGCTATTAGTAGGGAGAAGGTGCTTGGAAGCTGAAAGGTCTTAAGGTAAATAAGTCACTTGGACCAGATGGACTGCAGCCCAGAGCTCTGAGAGTGTTAGCTGAAGAGATTGTGCAGGAATTAGTAATGATCTTTCTAGAATCACTAATTTCTGGAATGGCTCTGGAGGACAGGAAAATGAATAATATCACTCTTATAACCATAATCATATAACAATTACAGCACAGAAACAGGCCATCTTGGCCCTTCTAGTCCGTGCCGACGCTTACACTCACCTAGTCCCACTGGCCCGCACTCTGCCCATAACCTTCCATTCTTCTCTTTGAAAAGGTAGGGAGCAGGAAAAAGGAAATTATAGGGCTGTTAGCCTGACTTCAGTGGTTGGGAAGATGTTGAAGTCAATTGTTAAGGACGTGGTTTTGGGGTGCTTAGAAGTGCATGATAAAATAGGACAAAGTCAGTGTGGTTTCCTCAAGGGCAAATCTTGTCTGACTAATCTGTTAGAAATCTTTGAGGAAATAACAAACAGGATAGACAAAGTAGAACTAGTGAATGTTATGTCCTTGGATTTTCAGACCAGAAGGCCTTTGATAAGGTGCTACACATGAAACTGCTTATCAAGATAACAGCCCATAGTATTACAGGGTAGAACATTACCTGATTTGCAGGAGGCAAAGGGTAGAAATAAAGGGAGCCTTTTCTGGTTGGCTGCCAGTGACTAGTGGTGTTCAAAAGCGCTAAGTGTTGGAATTGCTCTTTTATGTGGTACGTCAATGATTTGGATGTTGGAATTGATAGCTTTCTGGCCAAGTTTGCACTGATAAAAAGGTAGGTGGAGGTGCAGGTAGTGTTGAGGAAGCAGGAAGGCTGCAGAAAGACTTGGAAAGATGAGGAGAATGGGCAAAGAGGTGGCAAGTAGAATAAAGTTTCAGGAAGTGCATGGTCATGCACTTTGTTGCAAGGAATGAAAGGAAAGACAATTCTCTAAACAAGGAGAAAATTCAAAAATCTGAGGTGCAAAGGAACTTGGGAATCCTCGTGCAGGATTTCCTGCTGCAGGGGTTCCCAATCTTTTTATGCCACGGACAGCTACCATTAACCGAAGTGTCCATGGACCCCAGGTTGGGAACCACTGCCCTAAAGGCTAACTTGCAGGTTGAGTCTGTGGTGAGGAAGGCAAATGCAATATTGGCATTCATTTCAAGAAGACCAGAATATAAAAACAAGGATATAATGCTGAGGATTTATAAGCATATCTGGGCATGTCTAGTCCAGTAGAATTTATACCCCTGCCAATGCCCTGAAATAAAACTAGAGGAAAAGAAATTTAACAAAGATGAAGGTCTCACTCTAAGAACTGGGTGTAAATAAGGTGTGACAGCAGAAATCTGATTGGATGAGGACTAACCAATTAGGAGGGACGGACTATGGGAGTATAAATACCACTGGACCAGACATGCCCAGGCATCATCCCTAATGAAGATGGCAGAATCTGTCATCAAAATGCCAGTTAAAATCGCTATCTGTACGTGGCAGGAAGCCCGAGAAGATTTATTTTGTCATGTTCTCATTATTATGTATTAAATATTCTTCTTTTTTTGTAATTTCACAGTCTGTCTTCTTATGCACATTGGCTGTCCATTTTTTATTTCTTTGTAGTTTTTCATTGTTTCTATTGCACTCCTTTGTATCTACTATGAATGACAGCAAGAAAATGAATCTCAGGGTTGTACGTAGTCACATACAGTATATGTACTTCGTTAATAAATTTACTTTGAATTTTGAACTATTATACACTTCAGCATGAATACACATGCTGTGGTCATTATGGATGGAGCAGGGGATTATATCCCAGGGGTACGTTCCCAGTTATATCCCAGGGGCATGTTCCCACATGGAACAGGAGTTTGCCCTGTTCAATTTGGGAACGTGCCCCTGGGATATAATGGGGAAAGTGCAAATGCGCACAATCTTATTGAATCGCCAAATAGGTTTAGGGCCTGAATTTGCTCATTTGTATGCCCTTGTTTTGTTATACACTACAATAATCAGGAAACATAACATAGCTTCTGTTCTGGGTAGCCAGTGATAAACTCTCCCACTTCATGACCTGGGCGAGCGCCTGATATCCAGCTCAGCTGTGGGTGGACCAAAGCCAAATTTTTAATGAAAGCCTTGCCATTTAATTTGTTCTGCTGTCTCCAAAACCACTGAACAGAAGATCAAATATCCTCAAAAATTCTGATCCATCCATGGGAATCATGTAAACAGCCAAGATCCCAGACTCGCAAATTGGCTGCAACGCAACGTTGACCCGTTCTTCGTTACCAAGTTAAGAATTGCGGTAAATGATGTCAACGCAAGGCTTGATGTCCCCGGTGAAAATCCCTTCCCAAGATATCAGTTTTAATCTCCAACTAAGAATGAGGTCACTGTATCATCCTATTAGAGCCAAGTATCTCCCATGGACATGTTTTATATTACAGCGTTACCTATAAGGCAATCTGGATTCGACAGCACTTGACTCTCCAATCCTCTTGTCCTTTCACCCTTTAATCACTTTACAACACTCGGGGTTCATTTGCTGCCACTTTCTGTAAGGAAGTTTGTAGGTTCTCCCCATGACTGCTGAGTTTCCTCCCACATTCTGAAGACATTTGAGTTACGGTTAGCAAGCTGTGGGCATGTTATGTTGAAGCCAAAAGCATGGCAACGCCTGTGGATTGCTGCCAGCACAATCCTTGAAGCAAATGACACATTTCACTGACACGAGGAAGTCTGCAGATGCTGGGAATCCAAAACAGCACACACAAAACGCCGGAGAAACTCAGAACGTCAGGCAGCATCCGCGGGATAGAGTGAACAGCTGACGCTTCAGGCCGAGTCCCTGGGTCTCTGTCGACTGGTCACTCTTCTCCATAGATGCTGCCTGAGCTGCTGAGTTTCTCCAGCGTGTTGTGTGCATTGCGACACATTTCACTCTGTTTTGATGTACGTGTGACAAATAAAGCTAATCTTTTTAACCTTTAAGCTTTATCTGTGCTTCTCACCGCTGAGCTCTTTACCATCTCTGATTTTACCCATTCCAATATTGGCAAACCAAACCCCCAGTCTCTGGTGAACCTATCTGACCCTCTCGCTCTAACATACTTCTACAGATGTACTGTTGCAAATATCCAGGCCGGTTGCATCATGGCCTGGTTGAGCACAGGAGCTTAAGCTACAGAGAGTAGTGGGCTTAGTCAAATACATCCAGGAAAATTCCTCCCCACTATCGGTAGTATCTTCAGGAAATGCTGCCTTGAGAATAGAATATCCATCCCCGCCTGCAGGGCCATGTCATTTTCTCACAGCTACCGTCAGGCAGGAAGTACAGAAGCCTCGAGTCCAACATCACCAGGTTCAAGAACAGCTACTTCCCTTCAGCCATTCGGTCCTTAAACCAGCCAGCACAACAATAAATCACTTCAGTTTAGTTTATCACTCTCGAGCATTTTACAATAAAACGATTTTCTTGTTGCTCTAATAAGTGTTCTTGTAAAGATTTTCTATAATTTATGTTTGTTTTCCTTCTGAATGCTGCTGATATGATACGTGCCTTTGATGCTGATTCAGGTAAGTCTCTCATTGCCCCCGTGCATTCATGCACTTGTGCACATGACAACAAACTCAACTTTGACCTCTCAGATCCCACTGAAACTTGGCTCAGTGGCCACACTCTATGTCATCTGTCTACCAGCCACTTGCTCGCTGCTGCCAGAGGAAAGTGTCTGCGTATGACAGTCTCTCTCACCCTCTCACTTGCTGCTCCCGAGGGAAGATTCCTGTGTCCGAATGATCTCTCTCTCTTTTCCTCGATGCTGTCAGAGGATGATATCAAAGTTCAGGGTCTGTAGTTCAGTGAAACACTTTTGATCTTTTTTTTATATTCTGTGTTTTCGCTCATTCTTCCTCATTGCAGCTTGTGTGACTTCTTTTGCGTGTTACCTTCTTACTGCCATTTGTGCAATTTGTTTTTTTGCGCATGGAAGGAGAGGCTGATGCTTTTCTTTTAATGGCTTCCCAGATTTTCTTTGTTTCGTGGTTGTCTGGAGAGGATGAATCTTAAGAGTTGTACATTGCATACATACTATGCACTTTGAACTTTGGTCTAACTTCTGCTTGGGTGCCTCTGCAATGAATTATCTCTGCAGCATTCCTGAAGACACAAAGTCAATTTGTCCCACCAAAGGTAACATGCAAAGTGTTGTTGCAGGAAAGCAGGTTTTGCAGGAAATGGCAGAATAGGAGCAAAGTAAAAAACTGGTTAACTTAGTTAGAACCAAGGCAACTCCTCAAGCTACTTGGCAGGAATAACTTGCCCTTATTAAGAGCCTTAACATAAATAAATATTCCACCCTTTTCTTAAGCAGCTGTATATGGATGGAATTCAGTCATCTCTGAGCACGTGGTCATGGAGTTGTCCAGAATTTTCTCCTCAGTTCTTTCTGCATTGATTTGCCACGAGGTCCAACACAACAGTAGAAAGGTTTTGTTACCATGGTCATGGGACCTCAGGGGAGGGATGTAGAGGTGGGTGGAGTGAAATATCGAGCTGGTGTGGAAATGAATGGGGATGGAGGTCAAAGAGACTCATTTGCATTCCTTATTTCCTCAGTTTCTAAATGGCTGCGGCAATTTGTTATACTAACACTTTCACGGACTCGACAACTCAGAATTGATTGGTTAGTTAAGTTGTTCTTCAATCTCAGCAATTTACTTGCAAACGTTTCATCACCATACAAGGAGACAAAATCAGTGCACCGTTAACCAAGATGTCCCCCAAATGCTTAGCCTTTCTATTCTTATCAATCAGCTAATAGATCGTCATTTCAGAAACTCAGTTGTGATGTAGGCAGGAAGTCGCATTGCTGATTGACTCTGTGGCAAACTTCATGCATTGTGGTCTGGAACTTTTCCCATATTTGCTCATAAATAGGAACGAAGTCAACATGTAAGTTTACAGAATTGTTCAATTGACAGCACACTGATGATGACTGCACGTGTTTGGCAATGAAACGTTTATCAGTAAATTACCATGATCGCAGAAAAACTCAAGCCAACCACTGACCACCTGAGTTAACACTTTCTGAATCATTTCCATCAGTATTAATTATTATTTACATGATTTGTTGTCTTTTGCACATCGGTTGTTTGTCAGACTTTGTTATTCATTGTTTTTCATAAATTCTATTGTATTCCTTTTTTTTCCTGTAAATGCCTGCAATAAAATGAATCTCAAGGTAGTTTTTGGTGACATATATGCACTTTGATAATTAATTCACTTTGAACTTTTAACTTAGCATTTTCCTTCTAATCTGTTCACCACATACCCTCTGAAAATCAAGGGAAACAGAGTAATATGGCCAGCTCACTCTGATACTGAAAACATCTGTCCATTACATTTTTTAAAGTCCAGTTCAGATAACACTCCACATGTTCAGCACAGTTGCAGGGACCTGGTGCAGTCAAAGTACCAGGCACCTGCCTGACTGGGGAGAGAAGGGGAGGTGAAGTGTGAAATTGCAGCAAGACAAGGGTTAAAATGGTGTGCTGACAGAACAGAGTGCAGACACTGTACAGACACACGCTGAACCTTTGAGAGCTGGGCTTCCCTTTGTACAACCTTTTCCAAGCGTGGAAGTTTAGTAAAACAAGAGTCAAGTCGCTAAGCTGACAGTGACAGCGTGCGGATGTACTGCAGTCACCCAGACTGAACATCGTGCTAACTTTCCTCTGCAAGGCCCTTCTGTTCCACCCTGGGAACAAGGTTACCAAGCATATGAAGACAAGATAAAAATGCAAAAGAAGGATGTTAGAGCAACACTTACTATTGGACAGTTATTTATCATTGGCCTTTAACATGTATATTTAATTTATTATTAATACCTGAAATGAGGATTAGGATTGGTACCTAAATACGGAGCAAATGGTGGGGTTCAGAGTGCACAAAGTTTCTACTGAATCAATAACTGTATCCAGCTAGTTAATTTCTGTCTGAAAGGGTGAACACACGAGGAATGTTTGACTCTGGGCAATTACTCGCTGGAGTTTAGAAAAATGAGGGGTGTTCTCATTGAAACCAATCAAATATTGAAATACCTAGATAGAGTGGATGGGATAAGGATGCTTCCAATAGCGAGAGAGCCTGGGACCAGATAGCCAGCCAGTGGTATCTGTGCATCCACATCGGACTTCGAGACGAGTGGTCCCGGGTTCAAATCCGGCAGCTCCTTGCACGTTTGCTATTGCTACTGGATTAAGCATTGAGCTCGTAACTTGGCCTTGTAAAAAAAAAGCCAAAAATGCTAAAGAAATGGCAAGGTTGTCACACAATGCACCCCAAGGCACGGAGAGGAACAACAACTTGGACCAGAGGGCGAAGCCTCATAATAGAAGGATGTCCCTTTAGACAGCGATGAGAACGACTTTCTTTGGCCAGAGAGTGGGGAATTTATGAAATTCACTGCTACCGATGGCTGTGTAGGTCAAGTGATTGGGTATATTTAAAGTGGAGGTTGATAGGTTCTTGATTAGTAAGGGCATCAAATGTTATGGGGAGAAGACAGTGGGGTTGAGAGGGATAATAAGTCAGTCGTGATCCAATGGCAGAGCAGGCTCGAAGGCCGAAAGAGCCTAATTCCACTCCTATGTCTTATGGTCTAAATGGTATTTCTTTCTTCAAACTTCACAGGGCTGTTCAGAGATAGGGGTCAGTTCTTCTCCTTGTAAATAAAGTGTGATAGAGGAATGAGTAGGAGTTGTCAGAGTCCAGCTAATTGGTAACAGCACAGCTATATAGATTGAGGCATGAGCTGCAGAAGTTCCCCGTTTCGAGTGTCATCAAGGTGATTCACTGTATCCCTCCACTATCCTTAATTTGCCCAAACTGCCAGTTGAAACATACTCTCCCAGCGAATGGAGTTGGGGGCGAGGTCAAAATCTGGACTGGCGTCATTTCAGGTAACTTAGGTGCTGCCGAGGCCTGGGGAGATCCTCAGAACCTTTGATCTTCCAGCCAAAACTTGCAATATAAAATCCTGTCTCCTACTTTCCAACAGCAAACAAGGGTTTCACAATCGATCTGGAGCCACATACAACACAAAACAGGTCCTTCAGCCCACCAAATCCGTGCTAACCACAAACTACCTATTTTACACTAATCCCATTTTTTTTGCTCCTCACACTTCCTTCAATTTCCCCCATAGATTTTCCAAACCACACACTGGGGCAATTTACAATGGTCAATTAACCTACCACCTGCACATTTTCGGGAAGCTTTTGTGTCAAAGTTTGTTGCCTCCTGGCGACTCTCTGTAGTCCTTCATTCAACTTCTCGCAGAGCTCAATCAGTTTAAGTGGATTACAATACATAATGTGCCAGCCAGTGGTGTACCGGCATCAGTACCAGCCTTGGATGCGGGTGGTCTGGGGTTCGAATCCGGCCAGCTCCTTGCACACTTTCCATCCATGCTGGGTTGAGTGTCGAGCTAGTAACTCGGCCTCATAAGAAAAAAGACAAACTGCTAAAGAAAAGTCAAGGTTGCCACCCGATGCACCACAAGGCATGGAAATGATCAACAGTGCATAATATCCCAGAATACTTTCTTAAAGACTAAAACAGAGGTGTTTTGATGCCTCAAGGAATCCATTGCTTTCATCAAATAGTAAGGAAGGTTTACACAGGCCAAATATTTCTTTGACACAGTAAGCATGTGGGAACACAAACAACACACAACCTGATAATTAATTTCAGCTGCCTTATACCTTCTCAGAATGTAAAATTGGCAATGCTGTGTTTGAGAACATCAGAACCCCTTTAAAACCATGCAACACTCTATAATTCAGACAGCACGTGTACACCTTCGCACCTCATGCTTTGTTCTTGCAGTTTACGACTACACCTGTCTGTAACGGGAGACGAGATATCGGTTACAAATTTTCCAAGGTGCCAAAATCCCCCAATACCCAACTGCCAGCTTGATCGAGAAAGAGGGATTTTCTGTAACACTAGCTGACCTCCCAAACACAGATGGGGCCGGAATTCAGAGGGCGCTGGGTCATATTTCCAGTCTTGCTACTGCTGACCATCTGGGATCATCCAATGCCCACAATGGAAATGAAAAGGAGAGTGGTTGCCATGGTAACGGCAGCAATGAACATTGGGTGACCATACCAAAGAGAGGGTCGGAGGTGAATGGTGAGATAGGAATTTAAAGTAGCTCTGGCTTCTCTACATTGGGCAGAGTTCAGATTGCTTCCCTGTGGTAACCAGCTTACTGGTATGCCCTCTTGTCTTCTAAACCATGGATCTGAGTGCCACACCAGAGACCCAAGCACTGAAAGCTAGCTCAATCTTTGCCGCACATACCAATCATCAGAGGGGTCAGCACTGTAAAGGGATGAGCAGCTTCAAGTTCCTGGACGTCAATACCTCAGAGAATCTATCCTGGGCCAAATACATTGATGCATTCCAGTGGCTGTACTTCATTAATGGAGTATGAAAAGATTTGATGTGTCACCAAGGACTCTCGCAAATTGCTACAGATGTACTGTGGAGAGCATTCCGACTGATTACAACACCATCTGTCTGGTGTGCCACATCAAAAGGTGCTGCAGAGGGATGTCGACTCAGCCAACTCCATCACGAGCACAGTCTCCCCCCCCCCCCCCCCACCACTGAGGACATCTTCAAAGGCGATGGCTCAAGAAGTTAGTGTGCATTTTTAAGGATCCTCTTCTCATCAGCGCCATCAGGAAGGTGGTACAGGAGCCTGAAGGTGCACACCCAGTGATCTTGTTGTAGCATCTTATTGTAACATCATCATGTTCCTGAACGGTCCATGAACACGACCTCACTATTCTTCTTCTGCAGTTTTTATCTTAACTTATATTAAATGTTAATGTCTTGTACTGTACTGCTGCCACAAAACGACAAATTTCTTAATACGTCAGTAATAATAAACCTTATTCTGATTCTAATTCCACATAAGGCTTCTCTGTTGGAACAGCTATATCTTAGCTTAAATCGAGGCCTCTTCTCCTATCCCCGATGGGCAGCAAAGACTGCATGGAGACTCTGTTATAGAGCAAGGACAATTCTCCCCAGCCACATGCTGTGAATTCCCAGTCAACAAACAGATGAAGTCTGATAAAATAATAAGCGATTATGAGAGGCTCAAATTGAGTGGATAGTCAGAGGGCAAAATTATTAAAATGAAGAGGGATTGATTTTAAAGCTGGAATCGAAGAGGGCAAGTTTCTTTTAATCAGAGAGTGATTGATGGAATGTGCTGCCTGCGGAAGTGGGGGAATCAGAGATAAGTGCTATGTTTAACAGGCATTTAGACAGATAGTTAAACAGAAAAGCATACACTCAGCGGCCACTTTTTTTAAGGTACGTCTGCTCATTAATGCAAATATCTAATCAGCCAGTCATGTGGCAGCAACTCAATGCATAAAAGCATGCAGACATGGTCAAGAGGTTCAGTTGTTGTTCAGACCAAACATCAGAATTGGGAAGAAATTTGATCTAGGTGACTTTGACCGTGGAATGATTGTTGGTGCCAGACAGGGTGGTTTGAGTATTTCAGAAACTGCTGATTTCCTAGGATTTTCACACACAACGGTCAATAGAGTTTACGTTGAATGGTGCGAAAAGCAAAAAGCATCCAGTGAGTGGCAATTTTGTGGGTGAAAAAGCCTTGTGAATGAGAGAGCTCATAGGAGAATGCCCAGACTGGTTCAAGGTGGCAGGAAGATGACAGTAACTCAAGTAACCATACAACATTGGTGTGTAGAAGAGCATCTCTGAATTCACAACACGTCAAAACTTGAAGTGGGTGAGCTACATCAGCAGAAGACCAGGAACCTATACTCAGTGGCCACTTTATTAGATGCAGGAGGAACCTAATAATGTGGGCACAGTGTAGAAGGAGATGGATCTAATGTGGGTAAATAGAAACCCATGTAGTTGGGGAAAGGACCAGCAGGGACCTGATGGGCCAAAGGGTTTGTTTATTTTCTATACAACTCTATGACTCTGAGCATGGAATATTATGAGGTGCATGAGTAAGACTCAACCTAGCAAAGGTCCCTATAATCACTGATAAGTGGTAGGAGACTGAGACAGGATTTAAGGAAGGACTTCTTTGCTTAAATCACAGTGGAAACCTGGAACACCTGAATCACCAAGGCATAGAAGGCTCCAGACCAGGTGCTGGTAAATGGAATTAGTATAGAGAGTGGTTGGCTTGAGCTGTCCTCCGACGTTAGCAAGTAAATTGCCAAGATCGGAGAACAACTTCAATCAAACACCCGAGCGACACATTTTCCAAATTAATTCCACTATACATAGAGCACTAGAGTGATAGAGCACTACAGAACAGAAATAGGCCCTTTGGCCCATCTAGTCTCTACTGAGCATTATGGCTGGCATGTACTCATACTATTTCCATGATACTATGCCTGCTGTTTATGGCAGCTTGTGATTTGCAAATTAGCTACCACATTTAACACTATAATGACTCATTTTAAAAGTGTTTTATTTTCTACAAAGCATCTTTGGGAGACTTCAAAATCATGATCAGTACTGGAAATGAATCTTTGTCACTCTTAGTCAAAATGTCAGTGAACTGAAGCAAAACGTGAGCAAAGCCATCACATGATGTACTGTGCAAGGTGGATTCATAGAATGGTTACCATCTAGAAGACCATTCAGCCCATCATATATGCACTGTTCTAGCAAATCATATCACTGGTTCCACAGGATCCTGTTTTACTCCTAATGTATGTTGTCAAACTTGTTTTGTGGTAGCAGTACTGTGCAATACATAAAATATACTATAAATTATCAAAAGAAATACATTTTAAAAGATAAATTAATAGTGCAAATAGATAGAAAAAATAGTGAGGTAGTATTCAAGAGCTGGTTCATTGTCTGTTCAGAAATCTGAGGGCAGAGGAGAAGAAGCTGTGCCCGTAGCTGACTGCAAGAGTCTGTACGTTCTCCCTGTGACTGCACGTGTTTCCTCCGGGTGCTCTGGTTTCCTCCCATAGGCCAATGACATACCAGTTGGTAGGTTAATTGCTCATTGTAAATTGTCCTGTGACTAGGCTGGGGTTAAATCGGGGGTTGTTGGGCGGTATGGCTCAAAGGGCCCAAATGGCCTACTCTGTGCTGTATGTCAATCAATCAGTCAATGAATCAATCAATAAATAACGGTGAGTTTGTGACTTCAGTCCCCTGTGCCCCGTTGTTGATGCTGAAAATGAGAAGAAGGCATAGTGTGGGTGGTGGGGGCCCTTTATGATGGATGGTGCATCTCCTTTCAAAGATATCCTCAGTAGTGGAAAGGCTAGTGCCCATGATGGAGCTGGCTGAGTTTACAACCCTCTGCAGCTTTCTGCCTCCAGCCCTTCCTCTGTAGACTTGCAGTTTATGTTCCCAGCCATATATTTATCCAATTCACAACAACAGAACCCGCCTCCACCATACACAAGCAGTGCAATTCAGATTCCAGCAACATGCTGTGTAAAAAGTGTCCTCCAACAACAACAGGGCCTTCTCAGCATTCAATAAACAACGCACTTAAAAAGGTGGGGAGGATTCAGAAGGGGCATTGCACAGGTATGGGATCACCGAAGGACCAGTGGCTGGGTATGCTGACTCCTGCATACAACTGGAAGGAAGGGAAATGCAATGTTAGCAATCATTTCAAGAGGACAAGAATACAAAAGGAAGGATGTGATGCTGAGGCTTTATAATGCATCGATCAGAACGCACTTGGAAAACTATGAAGAAGTTCGGGCCCTTTATTTGAGAAACAAGCCAGTGGCATAGTGGCATCCACCCGGGATTTTGAGGCGAGTGGTCCCGGTTCAAATCCAGCCGGCTCCTTGCATGCTTTCCATCCGTGCCGGGTTGTGTGACTAGCCAGCAACTCAACTTTGATGAAACAGCTTTGATGAAACAGACAACTGCTAAAGAAACAGCAAGTTTGTCGTCTGGTGTGCCTCAGGTCGTGGAGAGAAACAAAAGTTATCTAAGAAAGGACGTGCTGACATTGGAGAGGGTCCAGAAGAGGCTCATGAGAATGATCCTGGTAATGATAGGGTTAATATATAAGGAGCGTTTCATGGTGCTGGGCCTGTAAGTACAGGAGTGTAGAAGAATGGGGGGTGGGGGGAATCTCATTGAAACCTATTAAATATTGAAAAGCCTACATAGAGTGAACGTGGAGAAGGCATTTCCAAAAGTGGGAGAGTTTTGGATCAGAGAGCACAGCCTCAGATTACAAGGACATCCCTTTAAAACAGAGGTGAGGGGGGGATTTCTATAGGCAGAGGGTGGTGAATCTCTGGAATTCATTGCCATAGACAGCCAAGTCTTGGGTATATTCAAAGCAGAGGTTGATAAGTTTTTGATGAGTAAGGTCATCAATGATCATGGGGAAAAAATGGGAGTTGAGAGCGATAATAAATCAGCCATGATGGAATGGGTGGGGAGAAGACATGATGGGCTGAATAGCCTTCTTCTGCTCTAGAGCCGTATAGTCTTATGGTGAAACTGGTACTGTCTTAGTGCCAAAGCAACATGGTCAACACCAAACCACCAGCTGAATGGACAGGTAAGTTAAGTGTATCATCTGGAGCCCCACTGAGTGATAGGGGTGGGTTGCCCTCACTTAAAGAGCAGTCGTGCTTTAAACATGGCGTGCCGAGTGCCTCTAAGCTGAGGGAACTCATTCCCTGCGAGCTTCACAGTCAACACCACACCCAGTGTACAGACAGATGGTGGAAACTCCCCCAGGAAATTCTAACCTGCTGCATTCCAAAGAAGTTTGCTTGAACACCCTTCCTTTCCGCCCCTCGTGTAGAAGGTGGACTGGGGAATAATTCCAAATACACCTTTGATCTAACTTCGCTCAGTCTCTTTTCCTGCACTGAAGCACTAACATCTACACTCTGATTCCGGTATCAGAACCAGAATCAGGTTTAATATCATTGACATATAGCGTGAAATTTGTTTTGCGGCAGCAGTATTGTGTAATACATAAAATATACAATAAACTATAATAAGAAACACACAGTGGATTCTGGTAAATTGGAAATAATTGGGACCGGTACATTTTGGTCCAATTAAGTGGCTGCCCCAATTAACCAAAGTTCCATGAACTGGTTTAAAAAGAATTTTAAAAAGATGAACTGAGTAACAAATTGTGTATTTAATTGAAATACAGAACAAATTAAAACACTGCCAATAGTACTACAGTATTATAAAACTACGTATTTGTTCCTAAGAGGATTCAATGGAGGAATTCATCCAGTATTAGCAATGAACTAAATCAGCGCGGGCACGGACACCTAGTACAGATAATGGACGGCCTTCATACAATGCTATTGATGACTGCGTCATCCAAATCTTCATTTTTATTGTAACATTCAAGATGATTCTCAATCCCTTAAAATTCTACATAGTTCCTAACTTGTTGAAGTAATCAAATCGTTTCATTTTCACTTCTGGCCATTTCTGGCATCTCCAAGTCTGAATGCTTGAAACCGCAGTGAGCAAAACGGTGCTGAATTGTCTGTGTACTTATTCCTTGTCAACTATCAGTGACAAAAATCATTGCTTTTTGAACACAAAGAAACGCAACTGATGCTATTTAAAAACTAATCGCTCTAGGCACAGTATAGTGTCTAACTGTCTCATAGGTGCACGCAACAGATGCCAGATAGAAACCGTTCAGCAACAAGCACCTGCCTCAGTTAAGCAGCGCAGCGTCCCAAATATCATGCCCACAAGATATTAAGAGGAATAGATAGAGTGGACAGCCAGCGCCTCTTCCCCAGGGCACCACTGCTCAATACAAGAGGACATGGCTTTAAAGTAAAGAGGTGGAAAGTTCAAGGGGGATATCAGAGGAAGGTTTTTTACTCAGAGTGGTTGGTGCGTGGAATGCACTGCCGGAGTCAATGGTGGAGGCAGATACACTAGTGAAATTTAAAAGACTACTAGACAGGTATATGGTGGAATTTAAGGTGGGGGGATATATGGGAGGCAGGGTTTAAGGGTCGGCATGACATTGTGGGCCGAAGGGCCTGTACACTGTGCTGTACTATTCTATGTTCTATGTAAATAAACAAAGAGAATTCCGGCTATTTTCTCGATTAGTTTGTGTTCTTTAAGAGTTGTCACAAATAAGCAGCTCCCCAAATTAACCAATGACCCAATTAACCAGAATCCACTATATATTAAAAGTTAAATTAATTAAGTGCAAAAATAGTGAGGTAGCATTCATGGCTTGGTTCATTGTCTGTTCAGAAATCTGATGGCAGTGAGAAAGAAGCTGTTCCTAAAATCTTCAATGTGTTTCTTGAGGCTCCTGTACCTCCTCTTTGATGGTAGTATTATGAAGAGAACATGTTCTGTGTGATGGGGGTCCTTAATGATGGGTTTCAACTCTCTGAGGCATGGAGATGTCATCAATGCTGAGGAGGCAAGTGCCTATGACGGAGTTGGCTGAGTTTGCAACTCTGCAGCTTTTCTGAACCTGCGTAGTGGCCTCTCCATATCAGACAGTGATGAAACACGTTAGAGTGCTCTCCACGGTACATTTTTGGACCCTGCACAAGAGCTGGATGCCAATTTCGGGGATTCCTTTGCAGTCAGGAAACAAGTATTGTAATATCAAACCCTCCCACCACGCGGCAAGTTTGATTGACATCTGGGCTCGCGACAATCTTGGCTGGAATTTAATCGCAACTCTTGGCAGAGTAGTGTCTCTCCCCCATTCTCATTCAACTTTGTTAAATGGAGCAACAAAAAGGTCAAGACATTAAAAATGCAACTTCTTCAACCCTTTACCTTTTCCACCTATCAACTCCCAGCCTCCCACTTCATCTTCACCCCCTCTCCTGGTCTCACCTATCACCTGCCAGCTTGTTTTCTCTTCCCCTATTCTGGCTTTTACCCCCTTCCTTTCCAGTCCTAATGAAGGGTCTTGGCCCAAAATCTTGACTGTTTATTCATTTCTATAGGTGCTGCCTGACCTGCTGGATTTCTCCAGCATTTTGTGTGTGTTACTTTGGATGTCCAGCATCTGCAGAATCTCTTTTTCTGTTGAATACAATGTCCATTTGTGCTAATGTCACAAACCCATTTTGTGATACTGTTAGATTTAAGCTGATCACACTCTTTCTCTTGACGTAGAAGGGCCACTCTCAAACCCTTATATCTTATAGATTATCCTATTTATTGAACTGCCATCTCCACCTTCACACTATCTAGGTCTCTCAGTATCTGATAGTTTTCAATGAGATTCCCCTCTCATCCTTTTGAATTCCGTTGAAGTACAGGTCCAGAGTCATCAAACATTCTTCATACGTTAAGACTTTTATTCCTGTGAACATGCTGAATGTCACTGTAATAGGTGCTTGGGGGGGCTTCACTCTGTGTCACTGGGATCTGGGGTACCAGATGATGCATTTTGGAAGGTCAAACCAGAAGGCTGAGTACAGGGTTAATGGTCAGTTACTTAAGAGTGTGGATCAACAGAGAGACCTTGGGGCTTAAATCCATACATCCCTCAAGATCACTGCACAGGTTGATAGGATAGTTAAGAAGGCCTATGGGATGCTAGGCTTCATTAACAGGGGGATTGAGTTCAAGAGTAGAGAGATCATGTTGCATTCTACAAATCTCTGGTAAGACCACACTTAGAGAATTGTGTTCAGTTCTGGTCACCTCATTATAGGAAGGATGTGGAAGCTATGGAGAGGGTGCAGAGGAGATTTACCAGGATGTTGCCTGGTTTGGAGAACAAGTCATATGAAGCAAGGTTAGCAGAGCTGGGACTTTTCCCTTTGGAGTGCAGAAGGATGAGAGGGGACTTGATAGAGGTCTACAAGATTATGAGAGGCATAGATAGGGTGGTTAGTCCCTGTTTGCCAGGGCACGAATAGCAAACACCAGAGGGCATATGTACAAGGTTAAGGGAGGGAAGTTTAGGGGAGACATCGGGATAAATTTGTTTGTTTGTTGTTTTTTTTTTTACAGAGGGTTGTGGGTGCCTGCAATGACTTGCCAGGGATGGTGGTGGAGGGTGAAACATTAGGAGTATTTAAGAGCCTCTTGGACAGGCACATGAATGAAAGAAAAATAAGAGGGTTACGAGGTAGTGTGGGTTTAGTACTTTTTTTTAAGGAATATATGGGTTGGCACAACATGGAGGGCTGAAGGGCCTGTACTGTGCTGTAGAGTCTAGTGTCTGAAGTCAGCTGGAAGAAGGTTCTATGGTCTGGTGAAATCAAAATTGAGCTTTTTGGCCATCAGACTAAATGCTATGTTTGGCATCATCAAAAAAACACACCATCCCTACCGTGAAGCATGGAGGAAGTTGCATCATGCTGTGGGGATGCTTCCCTGCAGCAGGCCCTGGAAGGCTTGTGAAGGTAGAGGGCAAAATTAATGCAGCAAAATACAGGGAAATCCTGGAGGAAAACCTGATGCAGTCTGCAAGAGAACTGTGACTTGGGAGAAGATTAGTTTTCCAGCAAGACAATGACCACAAGCATAAGGCCAAAGCTACACAGGAGTGTCTTAAAAACAACAAAGTTAATGTCTTGGAGTGGCCAAGTCAGAATTTGCGGCTAGACTTGAAAAAGGGTTTTTCATTCACAATCCCCATACAATCCAACAAAGCTTAAGCAGTTTTGTCAAGAAGAATGGGGAAAAATTGCAGTGTCCAGATGTGCAAAGCTGATAGAGACCTATCCACACAGACTCAAGGCTGTAATTGCTGCCAAAGGTGCATCTGCTAAATACTGACTTGAAGGGGGTGTATACTTATGCAATCAATTATTTTGTGATTTATATTTGTAATTAAATTAGATCACTTTGTAGAGATCTGTTTTCACTTTCACACACAAGAGTCTTTTTCAGAGTCAAAAAAGCCAAATTAAATCTACTGTAATTCAATGTTGTAAAACAATAAACTGTGAAAACTTCAAAGGGGGGTAAATACTTTTTATAGGCACTATATGGTTTATATATTTACTTTGAACTTTGAAGTTTGATTTGGTTGTCAATTAGCCAGCCAATGATCTCTGGGTTGCAGAGGTGTATTTTAATCAGGATCCTGGTGACTTGAGGTGACCCAGAGATCTGGTACCCCAGATCCCAGTGACACAGAGTGAAGCCCCCCCAAGCACCTATTACAGTGACATTCAGAATGTTCGCAGGAATGAAAGTCTTAACATATGAAGAATGTTTGATGACTCTGGACCTGTACTTCAACAGAATTCAAAAGGATGAGAGGGGAATCTCATCGAAACCTATTAGATACTGAGAGACCTAGATAGGGTGAAGGTGGAGATGGCGGTTCAGTAATTAGGATAATCTATAAGGTTAGGGGCACAGCCTCAGAATAAAGGGATGGCCCTTTAGAACTGGGATGAGGAGGTATTTCTGTTGGATTTGTTTCATATAGAACATAGAACAATGCAGCACAGTACAGGCCCTTCGGCCCACAATGTTGTGCCGACCCTTAAACCCTGCCTCCCATAATAACCCTCCACCTTAAATTCCTCCATATACCTGTCCAGTAGTCTCTTAAATTTCACTAGCGTATCTGCCTCCACCACTGACTCAGGCAGTGCATTCCACGCACCAACCACTCTCTGAGTAAAAAACCTTCCTCTGATATCCCCTTTGAACTTTCCACCCCTTACCTTAAAGCCATGTCCTCTTGTATTGAGCAGTGGTGCCCTGGGGAAGAGGTGCTGGCTGTCCACTCTGTCTATTCCTCTTAGTATCTTGTACACCTTTATCATGTCTCCACTCATCCTCCTTCTCTCCAAAGAATAAAGCCCTAGCATCCTTAATCTTTTAATCCCTTAATAGTTTATATAGAGGGCTGTGTAGACCAAGTCACTGTATGCATTTAAGACAGAGATTCGATTGGTAAGGACGTTAAAGGAAGAAGGAAACAGAATGGTGTTGAAAAAATGTCAGGATTGAATAAGAGAACTGATTCGATGGGCTGAATGGCCTAATTCTGTTCCAATATATTAAGGGTAGTGGGGTGGAGCTATATCACAAGGAGGTGTAAGGTGCTCATTCCCTCCGCTAGCCAGGTCACCACTGGGCAAGGTGTAGCACCTGCTTAGCCCCCAAATCATGGCCACATGAAGCCATGGGAGCAGGTGGTAGATGGTTGTATGACCATCTGGTGTACGTGATAAGTCCTGGCTATGCGGTCACAGATGCCAGTCAGGCAGTCCCTGAAGAGTATTGATAATGGTTGGGGTCTCCCATCTTGTAAAGACACTGCCCAGACAAGGCAACTGCAAACCACTTCCGTAGAAAAATTTGCCAAAAACAATCCTGATCATGGAGACCGTGATCATCCACGGCATACAACAAGGCACATAACGGTGATGATGATGTTATCATATGATCTGACGGCAGGTCATGTTTCTTAAAAGGAACACTTCAAGTTAAGGACAGGAAGAAAACATTACAAATGAGTTACATATCAGCAGAGGTCCTGCCTCTCAGAAACATCGCACCTCATACTGGGGGCCAAATGCTTCCCCTCCATTCCCTCTGTGTCCCCACCCCACGCCCTTAAAGCAGCACAAAGCAGGAGAACAGGAGAAGATCACAAAACAGCCCGGGGTTTCCAGTTCCATGAGCACACTGCGCTTGCTCACAGAACCAACTCTATCAAGCAAACTGCTTCTCTTTAGCATCTACCCCAGATCTCAACCACACACTTCAGGTGAACACCGGCTCCCACCTTGAGACGTAAAAGGCATCAGAAGCAGGAAGCACAAAAGGTAAAAAAAAAAATCATCCTCAGTAAAGCTGTGCAATGCTTTTGAAATAGTTTTAGAAGGTTAATGGCAGTGAATTTTAAAATCCAAAAATACACTACTCACTGCCTCAGTAAAGCAGCCAACATAATCAAAGATCCCACCTACCCTGGACTTTCACTCTTCTTCCCTTTCCCATCAGGCAGAAAGCACGTGCCACCTGGCCAAGGACAGCTCTGTCCGGCTCATATAAGGCTATTGATGGACCCCTGATACAAGGTGGATTCTTGACCTCATAATCCACCTTGCCATGACCTTATAGCTAATTGCTTCCATGCACTGCACTATAATCTGAATTTCGTTGTTTCTTTTTCTTTATACTACCTTGATGAATTGATGTGATGAAATGACCTGTACGAATGGCATTCAAAACAAGGGTTTTCACTATACCTAGGAATATGTGACAATAATAAACCAATATAACACTTACAAAGGTTGTATCTTAGCAAGGTGATCAGGGAGATTGAGAGATTGACCCAAAAAGTTCCATCCATCCATTCATCATCCCTCTCCTAACCTAGTTCCAGCTATCACCTACTAGCCTCCCTCCTCACCCCTCCTTCGCACCATCTCCCCTCTACACACTCAATCCTGATGCAGGGACTCCACAAAAAACATCGCCCACCCTTCTGCTTCCACAGATGCTACCTGACCCAGAAATTCCTCCAGCAATTTGGTTGTTTTTGCTCTCCTATCCAACCAACATTTGCTTCTCCATTAATGTCACTGAAACAAATATAACAGCACAGAAGGTTGGAATTACTCGGCCAGTCAGGTAGCAACAATGAACAGAAGAACATTTCAGATGTACGGTCTTTCTCCAAAGCTGGGCAAAGCAGGAAAACATACAAAGCACTAAAGGAAATCAGCAGGCCAGGCAGCATCTATGGAGAGGAATAAACAGTCGATGTTATGGGCCGAGACCTTTCGAACATTTTCCATTTATGTAGGTGAGACCATGTCTTCCGCTGGGTAAAACTTTGGTCTTCTTACTTAGGAAAGTATTAATACATGGCAAGAAGATTGGACAGTCGGAATGGACAGGGTATCCAATGAGGAAAGGGTCAGAATCAGAATCAGGTTTAATACCATTTGCATACGTCATGAAATTTTGTGTTATGTGCCAGCAGTACACTACAATACATAATAATGAAAACTATAAATTACCGACAAAAGTATACATTTTAAAAGTTAAATTAAATGGGTAGCGCAAAAAGAGAAGAAACAGGAAAAATAGAGACATAGCTTTCATAGGTTGAACGTCCATTCAGAAATCTGATGGCAGAGGGGAAGAAGCTATTCCTGAGTTGTTGGGTGTGTACCGTCAGGCTTCTGTACTTCCTTCCTGATGCTAGCAATGAGAAGTGGTCATGTGCTGGGTGATGGGGGTCCTTAATGATGGATGCCACCTTTTTGAGGCATTGCTTTTTGAAGACGTCCCGGGAAGGCTCGGGCCCACGATGGAGCTGAGTTCACAACTTGCTGCAGCTTATTTCAATCCCGTGCAGCACTCCACCCACACCCCCACCATACCAGACGGTGATGCAGCCAGTTACAATGCTCTCCACTATGCATCGGTAGAAATTTGCGAGTGTCTTTCGAACATAGAAATGTACAGCTCATTACAGGCCCTTCAGCCCACAATGTTGTGCCGACCATGTAACCTACTCTAGAAACTGCCTAGAATTTCCCCACCGCATAGCCCTCTATTTTGCTAAGCTCCGTGTACTTATCTAAGAGGCTCTTAAAAGACCCTATTGTTTCCACTTCCACCACCACCAGCAGCAGTACATTCCACACACCCACCACTCTCTGTATAAAAAAAACTTAACCCTAACACCCCCTTGATACCTATTTCCAAGCACCTTAAAACTATGCCCCTTTGTGTTAGCCATTTCAGCCCTGGGAAAAAGCCTCTGACTATCCACACTATCAATGCCTCTCATTATCTTATACACCTCTATCAGGTCACCTCTCATCTCTGTCGCTCCAAGGAGAAAAGGCCGAGTCCACTCAACCTATTCTCATAAGGTACGCCCTCCAATCCAAGCAACATCCTTGTAAATCTCCTCTGCACTCTCTCCATAGTATCCACATCCTTCCTGTAGTGAGATGACCAGAACTGTACACAGTACTCCAAGTGGGGTCTGACCAAGGTCTTGTATAGCTGTAACATTACCTCACGGCTCTTGAACTCAATCCCACAGTTGATGAATGCCAACACACCATACACTTTCTTAGCAACACTGGACAGCAGCTTTGAGTGTCCAATCTACACTGACCCCAAGATCTCTCAGATCCTCCACACTGCCAAGAGTCTTACCATTTAAATTATATTCTGTCTTCAAATTGGACCTTCCAAAATGAACCACTTCACACATCTGGGTTGAAGTCCATCTGCCACTTCTCAGCCCAGTTCTGCATCCTATCGATGTCCCGCTGTAACCTCTGACAGCCCTCCACACTATCCACAACACTCCCAACCTTTGTGTCATCAGCAAACTTACTAACCTACCCTTCTACTTCTTCATCCAGGTCATTTATAAAAATCACGAAGAGGAGGAATCCCAGAACAGATCGCTATGGAACACCACTGGTCATCGACCTCCATGCAGAATGCGAACCATCTACAACTCAATATATAAGTTTGCTGATGACACCACAATTGTAGGCCGCATCTTGGGTAATGATGAGTCTGAGTACAGAGAGGAAATTAAGAACCTGGTGACATGGTGCGAAGACAATAACCTATCCCTCAACGTCAGCAAGACGAAGGAATTGGTTGTTGACTTCAGAAGGAGCAGCGGACTGCATGACTCCATCTACATCGGTGGTTGCAGGTGGAACAGGTCAAAAGCTTTAAGTTCCTCGGGGTGAATATCACAAATGGCCTGCCTTGGTCTAATCAAGTAAAGTCCACTGCTAAGAAGGCCCACCAGCGCCTTTACTTCCTGAGAAAGCTGAAGAAATTTGGCCTGTCCCCTAAAACTCTCACTAATTTTTATAGGTGCACCGTAGAAAGCATTCTTCTAGGGTGCATCACAACTTGGTATGGAAGTTGTCCTGTCCAAGACCGGAAGAAGCCGCAGAAGATCGTGAACACAGCCCAGCACATCACACAAACCAATCTTCCATCCTTGGACTCACTTTACACCGCACGCTGTCGGAGCAGTGCTGCCAGGATAGTCAAGGATAAGTCCCACCCAGCCAACACACTTTTTTTCCCCATTTCCCTCCGGGAGAAGGTTCAGGAGCATGAAGATACGTACAGCCAGATTTGGGAACAGTTCTTTCCAACTGTGATAAGACTGCTGAACAGATCATGACCCGGATCTGGACCTGACTTGCACTACCTTACTTTCCCTTTTCTATTTTCTAATTATGATTTATAATTTAAATTTTTATTATATTTACTTCAGGGAGCGTGAAGCGCAGAAACAAATATGCTGTGATGATTGTACGATTATTATTATTATTATTACGATTGAATGATTATTAAAGTATTTGTACCCTTTGGTGACATAGCAATTCTTCTCTAGCTGCTGATGAAATAAAGCCACTGTTGTGCCTTCTTTGTAACTGCACCAG
The DNA here is from genome assembly GCF_048418815.1 of Hemitrygon akajei. Taxonomy (NCBI): domain Eukaryota; kingdom Metazoa; phylum Chordata; class Chondrichthyes; order Myliobatiformes; family Dasyatidae; genus Hemitrygon; species Hemitrygon akajei. The sequence goes on from NC_133142.1 coordinate 10,985,787, forward strand.
TATGTTGGCGGCAGGATAGATCCCTCGGAGATGTCTCAGGCTAGGTTGTATCCACCAGAGTAAAGAAGAATCAGAAGGGATATCTTTCAAAGTGATTTTATTATCAAAGTACACAGACATAACCATATTCGACCACGAGATTCCTGTAAATGCCTGGAGGAAAATGAATCTCAGGGTAGCGCATGGCAACGCATACTACTTTGATAATACGCTTACTTTTAGCTTTGAGACAACAGCCAGAAACTGCTGAAAACACTCAGCAAGGCACAGAGAGAAAAACAGTAGATTTGCAAAAAATAATTTTCCTGAAACAGATCAAAATAGATTACTAGGGCCAACGTCACATCGCTATTTGCGCTACAAGTCCTCGGAGCCCTGGGCACTACGTAAATGCAAATCTTTGCCGGTCACCTGCCGTGCCGCGCTCAATCCTTAACGCAAAACGGATAAACTCCCTGATGTACCGACAGCTAGCGCCCCTCTCAGTACTGTATACACGGAGCTGAATGGGTTAATGAGATTAAGGCTGAACCGCAATAAATAACCCAGGCTGCCACTTAATAGATTCGCTAATGAATTTGCCAGGCGCGCTCAGGAAGGTGACCCACCGTTGTACGATAGCTTCAGCCTTGGGTTGCCGCTGACTGTCCTGGCCCGGAATCCGAACCCTTCCACTGAGAGCAGCTGCAGCAAGAGGCAGTTCCACAGAAGTTTCATGGTCGGTCTCACCGTGGCGTCACACTGCGACCCGGCTCAGATCTGCAGAGGGAAAGTGAGGCGAAAGTGAGAGAGAAGCCCCAGGTGATGGAGCGGTCACAGGTGCACTTACCCGCCGCCCCGGCCGCTCGCACCCGACCCGAGAAACTAGTGGGGGAGGGGGAAATAAATGTTTCCTTCTGCAAACTAAAATCCAACCTGTTCAATTTTATCAGGACTTGGGTGAACATCTTCCTTTCACACACACGCGCACATTACATACCCACGTTGACACACAATCATACCCCGACACAGAGACACAAACCTACATATTCAGACATTTTTGCACACACATACACACCACATCCCCACACAAAGGCGCACATATATAACCACATATAAATAGCTACACACACACACACAGATATCCACATTGACACACATCCCTCACACACATAAATAACCCCACACGTCCAGGCACACAAACGCCCCATACCCACACTCTCAAGCACAGACACGCAGATGCACAAATAGACACCTACCCACGTATCTATTATCACATACAGACAGACACACACCGCATATCACACGGACAGACAAACATACATACACACACGCAGATTGACTTTGGAAAACTCGTTCACTCTCCGCGTAGCAACAGACTCTGGAATTCACTTTAAAAACCACCCAGTGACCTTTTGTTCACAGCTGAACAGGTACAAGAGTGCTTTTGGTTCCCCCCCCCCCCATCTTCTTTCTCTCACCCTTCCTAGCTGCCCCCACCCCCCAGCTCTCTCTCTGTTACCTGCAACAAACGCGAGCTGCCGGCAGTTGGACAAGACTCTGCTTTCGCTCGCTGCGTCTCCTCGCATTCTCTCGGATTCTTGGCCCGGCTTCAATTGCCACAGAAGGGAGTTAGAGCGAGACCGGCTTATGCTCAGGTCCGCCAGCAACAGAGGGTGTGGTGAAGTGTACGAGAAAGAGCAAGAGAGAAGTTCTAAAACTCCCTCCGAAGCGCTGCTGGCCAAGATACTTAACCCACCACCCCTCGCGCTTCTGCGTACAACTGTGCGCAGGAGTTGGGGAGATGTCAGATGTGTGTGTGTATGTGTGTGTGTGAGAGAGAGAGAGAGAATGCCGCCCCGTGCAATTAATTGGCCGAGTAAACACAGGGCTTCCCCTTAAACAAACAGCAGCTCAGAGGCATGTCAGGGGGTTTGGGGTCCTCTCCCCGTTCCCCATCCAATGCTGCCACGAGTTGCCCAACGCTGACCCTCGTCGTAGCATTCTTAAAGAGGGTTAAGAGGCTTTCGTTTGGCAGCAGGTTGTAAGAGTCCACAATGTGCTCTCCAGCCGTGCTTACTGCGCCGTGAGTGGAGACGAGTTTTCTATAAAAGGCCTCTCTCTCTACTCGCTGACGCTGGCGAGATCGAAGCCCATCCGATCTGCTGCGCAAATTAACCCTAACTCTCGAACCTCCCTTTCGCCAAGTCCCTCTGCGTCAGACAGAGTTACAGGACCCGGGGAGGCACAGTGACTTTGCACGCTTCTGGAAGCCAGAGCTGTGCAAGTGCGCCGTTGTGCTTGAGGGGTTTGGATGGTTTCTCCTGAAGAAGGGTCTCGGCGCACTTTATTCATTTCCATTGATGCTACCTGACCTGCTGAGCTCTTTCAGCATTTTGTTTGTGTGTGTGGGTGTTGCTCTAGATTTCCACCATCTGCAGAATCTCTTGCGTCTATGCTTTGTCCTACACACTGGGGACCTGGGGTAGAAGGAGCCGGATCGCTGACACCCCGCCCACCTGTCCCTTCACCTGGACAAGACGCTGTATCTTGTACAAACCTAATGTGAGAGGTTGAAGCCCCTGGTTGACTTTCTTAAGGGGCTGCTTCTCAAGTTCTGGCTGCAGTTTACCTCCACGCTCCTGACTTATGGTCACCCAGTACAGGGGACAGGGTTCTCCTAGTCGGTCGCTCCTGGTCCTATCGAAGATGGGCATTAGCGGAAGCAAGCGGTTGAGCAGTCGAGTGCTCTGACCTCCAGCCTGCCCCTTTTCAGGGTGTACGTTCGTGTCTGGGTGCTCTTGAAGAAGGAGCATGCGATCTCGATGGCGGAGTTCCGAGAACGGTGGAACCCCCCCCCCCCCCCATGAGATTTTGTAGATGAATGTTCTGCAGATAATAGTAGTTCAAATTTGAAATCGTCAATAATTTTGTGAACTCCCGATTGTTGTACCATTTTTTTGTGTGAATAAACTTTTGCATGTTTGTGATTAAAAAAAAGGCTTGGAGATGAAAGGCAGCGACGGCAGTTTTGGGAGTCACAATTTTACAGCACAAATACGGGCCATTCGGCCCATCTCGTCCTTACGTTAACGCCTTTGCCCGCATTAGGTCCTAATCCTTTTACTGCATTCCTACCCAAACAACTACTCGTTAATATCGATTTTCCTAACCTGGCAATTTCTCCCCCTCCCACTTCTCTCCTCCATTCCGGCTCCGCCTCACCCTCTTCTTTTCTCCTCACTTGCTTATCACCTCCCTCCGGGCCACTCTCCTTCCCGATCAGATTCCTCCTTCCTCAGACCTTCACCCATCACCTCTCAGCTTCCCACTTCACCCCTCCTCCCAGCCACCCACCTACCCCCACAGCTGGCTTCACCTATCACTTGCCAACTTGTACTTCATCCCCTCCCCCCCCCCCCCCCCAGTTTCTTATAGGGCTTCCTCCCCTCCCCCACCCCTCTTATTCGCACTTCTTCCCAGTCCTGATGAAGAGTCTTGGCTCTTTATTGCTTTCCATGCATGGGGGGGGGGGGGGGGGCGACCTGCTGAGTCCCACCAGCATCTTGGGCATGTTACTTGCTCCTGATTGTATCTGTTTCTCCCACTTCCTCCGGGTGGCTCACTCCATATACAGAAGTATATGCAAGTAGCGGGAGATAGAACCATCAAAAGGGATGACACCTTCTTCATTAAGTCCATGGTCAGTTAAGCAGGAAGTTGGTTTATTGTCACATGCACCAAGGTCTTGCACACCATTCACTCAGATCAATTCATTACCACAGTGCGCTGAGGTAAGATAGTCACAGTGTGCAGAATAAAGTGTTACAAAGAAGTATGGTGCAGGTAGACAGTGAGGTCAAGAATCCATCTTATCATACTAGGGGATTGTTCAATAGTCTTGCAGTTGTGAGATAGAAGCTGTTCTTGAGCCTAGGGGTAGGTGCATTCAGAACAGACTCAATGGGCCAAAGGGCCTAATTCTATCCCTACATCTCATGTCTTTTGCAATTTCTGTCTGATGGGAAGGGGGGGGGGGAGAAGAGAGAATGTTCAGGGTGGAAGGGGTCTTTGATGATACTGCCTGTTTACCGAGGCACCGAGTGTAGATGGAGACCGTGGAGGGAAGCAGATTTCCACAACGTGCTGAGCTGTGTCCACTCGACAGCAGGTTTTTGTAGTCTTGGGCACACAAGCTACATCAAGCTGTGATGCATTCCAGACAGGATTCTCTCTACGGTGCAATGGTAAAAGTTGGTGAGGGGTGAGTGGGACGCAAGCCTCCCGAGTCTGTGACCGCCTCATATTTGCTTCCTCTGACCCACAGGAGAGACCTCATCCTCATCCGGAGGAATCATCTTCAGCCCTAGGGCCTGTGTGAGAGGATATTACGGATAAATGGCGGGCAAGCAGAGGTGTGGATCTTTCAAGTGATTCTGAGCTGGATTGATCCTCATTCAGCAATGCAGTGGGCAGGGGTGGGTGAACGAGTCCTAGCAAGCCATTAGATTAGCTTTATTTGTCACATGTTTGGGGAAACAGAGTGAAAAGCATCATTTGCATCAATGACCAACAGCCCGAGGTCATGCTGGGGGCCAGGCCGCAGGTGTCGCCATGCTTCCACCAGCAACAGAGCATGCCCACAGCTTCCTAACGCTACCCCAAACATCACTGGAATTTGGGAGGAAACCCACACGGTCACAGGGAGAACACAAATTCCTTACAGACAGCTCTGTAAATATTGCGCTAGCCACTACACTACGGTGCTGGTAGTGGCTGTCATCATGTCTAGCTCCCCCTACAGGACTTGTGCTTTCTCTCTGGTCGCTCCTGCTCTTCCTGCTATCAAGTCCTGCACCGTACAACACCAGTATTTTAGAGACCCTGCCTGGAGTCCTCCGGAGCATACACAGGGCTGGCTTGTGGATTTCACTGTTTCCCCTTCCTGGGGCTCACAGCTAATGGCCCAGGAGGCTCGCGTTCTCTACCTGTGAGCCCTCAGATATTCCACGAGCTGTACCCCTCCCTGAATCACCGGCACAAACCACCTCCCCAAACCAACTCCCCCACCCCGGCCCTCAGCTTACATGGGGCTGCAGGTCCAGAAGAGGATGTTGGTACTGCTGGTCCCTGTTGGTGCAACTCCTGCACTTACTGCTGCTGGGGTTCACCATGCTTCTGCTGGTATTGACCAACTCTGCTGCTGGGGTTCACCATGCTTCTGCTGGTATTGACCAACTCTGCTGCTGGGGTTCACCATGCTTCTGCTGGTATTGACCAACTCTGCTGTTGGGGTTCACCATGCTTCTGCTGGTATTGACTGTGATCCTGCTGTTGCTGCTCCTGCATTTCCACAGGTGCTGGCATCCACCCTACTGGTATTGGAAATCACCCTTCTGGTACTGATCCATTCCCCACTGTGCTGGCATTAACCCAACCGGTGCAGCTCTACACCTGCTGTTCCCAGCGTTAACCCTGCAGGTGCTGGCATTAATCCTGTTGATGCTGGTATTAACCATGATAGTACAGATCTACACCTGCTGGTATCATTCTGTTCCTACTGGTGCTGCCCCTCATGCTGCTGGGACACCCATGCCCATTGCTCCTGATCCTTCTGGTCACAGCATTGCTGTAGTAGTTTCTGTAATGCTAGAACAGGTCATCTCCCTCACGACTCTGCAGTCAGAGGAAACACAGCACCTGGGCTCCCACAGCGATCCAAAAGCTCAAACTCCAAACTGGACAGAGACCAACTCCTAACATTGCCAAAGTAACATCTCAAAACAAAACCATGCAAGGGGTTCCCAGCCTGGGAAGTGTGTGCGTGTTCAGCATTTCCCTGTCAGCCCTTGCCCCTCCACGTACACACACACTTACATTTGTGGTCAGTGCATAAAAGCACAAACAAAAATAGTGCCATTGCCACTCAAATTCAAAGTCAATTTATTATCAAAGCACATATGTCACCATATACAACCCTGAGATTCACTTTCCTGTGGGCAAACTCAGTAAATCCAAGGCCATAATAGAATCAATGACAGACGGCATCCAAAAGGACAAACAACCAATGTGTAAAAGACAACAAACTATGCAAATACAAAACTAAATAAATAACTAAATAAGCAAGCAATAAATATCAAGAATGCGAGACGGGGAGTCCTTGAAAGTGAGTCTATAGGTTGTGGGAACATTTCAATGATGGAGCAAGTGAAGTTGTGTGAAGTCATCCCCTCTGGTTCATTGATGGGTAATAACTGTTCCTGAACCTGGTGGTGTGAGTCCTGAGGCTCCTGTGCCTTCTTCCTGATGGCAGCCGCGACAAGAGAGCACGACTTGTGTGGTGAGGGTCCTTGATGATGGACTCTGCTTTCCTGTGCCAGTGCTCCGCGCAAATGTGCTGAATGGAGGGGAGGCCTGATGGTTGAGGGGTAATAACTGTTCCTGAACCCATAGGTCCTAAGACTCCTGAGATGGTTCAGAGTGGCTTTCTCCAACCATGTGCGTCTGCAGAAGGATCCTTTTCTGTGATCGTTCCACACAGAGCCTGACCATGGGCTGCACTGAGCATCAGTTCATCCCTCAGCATACCCTCTTGCAGCCTGGCCTGAGCTGGTCCTCAGAATTCCCTATTGAACATCTCACCACACTGGAAGACCAACAGGTTTCTGCCAGGCCAATGGACTTCAGTCAGAGTTGACGTTCTTCCAGCAGCATTTGATGTCCATCTCGGTGTACGTCCCCGAGAACAGCTTGTAGATCGGAGGGTCTTCTATTAAACAGCTGCTGGGGATGAACTAGTACATGGGCCTTTGCATCGGTCTCCATATCCACTTAGCAAATCCAGAGTCTGCAAAGAAGTTGGGTGACAGGTTCTCCTCCACTGAGAGCAGCGTACATTAAGCTTAGTATGTTGTCTGGGAGGAACCTCTCACTGTAAGGTCTTAGTAATTCGTATTTGGTACACTCATTTTAGGAACTGCTTCTTCCCCTCCACCACCATGAATCCGCGACCACAGTAGTGTAGTGGTTATCCCCATGGTTTACAGTACCAGTGACATGGGTTCAATTCCCACCGTACCCTGCAAGGAGTCTGTACGTTCTCCCTGTGACTGTGTGGGTCACATTCAGGTGCTCCAGTTTCCTCCCACGGTCCAAAGACATATCAGTTGGTAGGTTAATTATTCATTGTAAATTGTCCCGTGATGAGGTCAGGATCAAATCGGAGGATTGCGGGGCGGCACGGCTCAAAAAGCTGCGGAGCCCTTTTCTGCGCCCGTATCGCAGTATTAAAGAACACTCCCTCATTACTTTCGTTCTCTTTTCAGCACTCCTCAAGGGATTGCTTGGTCATGCTCTGAAGCAATGCGGCTAAATGGAGATGGAACTGAACACTTTGCATGGTTTTAGGTTCATGTACCACTCCCGGACGCACACATAAATCTCAGTTGACGCTGCAGTGCCAGGGACGGAGTGTTTCACTGTCAAAGACATCATTTCCCAGATGACACATTAATCCCATCTGGACTCCTCCACCATACAGCACGAAAGTGCTGAACTGTTATCCTCAATGTTCTGATTAATATCTATGCCTCAGTGGAAATCACTAAAGTAGATTATATCTGGTTGTTATCTGATTACTGCTTGTGACAGCTTGCTGTGCACATCGGCCATTTTCCTTTCCTACTCAGAGGTGGTAATACACTTAGCAAGATGCACAACAATCCCTTTATGCTCAACACAAAACATCCCCACTCTTTAGTTTAGAAATACAGCAAGGGAACACCCGTCTGGCCCAACAAACCCCCAATGCCCAGTTACACCCATATGACAATGGACCTACTAACTTGTGTGTTTTTGGAATGTGGGAGGAAACATGAGCACTTGGAGGAAACCCCCGTTATCACAGGGAAAATTTACAAACTTCTTACAGACCGCAGTAGAATTGAACCCAGGTCACTGGCGCTGTAAAGCATTACACTACCCCGCCACCTCTTCTCTCTCCCCCATTACCATGGTCCTTTGTGTGTTAAAATTAAGCCCAAAGCGAAACTCAGCTGAGAATTTATTTTCTTAAATCTCACTTGGTAGAAAACAGTACTTAATTCTTTAAAATATTCACACCCGCAAAATGCTTAAGAAATGAGAAGAATTTGCAGCTGTACCTCGAACACATTGATTTACACTGGAACAGCCAGACTGCGATTGTACTGTTAGCTCCCCCCAGATGTTTCCAATAACCTCCACAGATGTGGACACAACATCAAAGATGATTTTTTTTTTAAAAAAGGCCATGCACCTTGAGACTTGCAAAGGAATTATATGCTGTGCATCAAAGTGGTGAGAGAATCACAGTTCAGCCGGTCCCTATAACAGAATGATCTTCCTGATCACTGCAAAGTCATTGCTCTACTTATGATATTGAGGATGAGTAGAGGCTGGGGACTAATCAACAAGATGCTTTATGCAACTGGATTGCTGCCCCTCTGCGTTCTCCACAGTTGTTTGGCTACAAGACTGCCAGACTCACAAGAGAACAAAGTAGAGGTCAGGGATCTGACCACACAAAGTGTCAGACTAGCGACCACTGGGAAATCTTTATTCTTGCTGCAGATGGTTCTTAGTTTCTTTATACAGTAATGACACTTGGCTCGGTTTCCAAAAAGAACAAAATCTGAGTCATTTAATGCATTTAGGCTTGGTCTGGTGAGAGTCCACAGAAATGAGAGTGAGCATTTTTTTTAAAGGGATGACATCAGGAAGCACTTGTTTATTCCAGAGCTAGTGAACATTTGGAAAATTAATCCTGTTAAAAAGCAGAAGAGATTGGAGTCCATTGAATTCAGCCCACACTGATCTGATCTTCTGTGTAGTCCCATCCTTCCAAACCCTTCCCATCCATGTACCTATCTAAACTTCTCTTCACTGTTACAATTGAACCTGCATCTACTACAACCACTGGCAGGTCATTCCACACTTGAACCCTTCTGAGTGAAGGTGGGTGGGGAAGGTAAAACCCATCTCCTTGAAATGCAGTATGACAAGAAAGAACTCCTGCTTTGATTGGGGTGTGTTTGCAGGCAAAAGGACAATCTCCCCTCTTGTAATTGGTATTTACCAATACCAACTCACATCTCCACAAACAGATCCTTCGAATCCCTAGTGGGCAAAGGAAATGCTTCAAAGATGTCACTAAAATTGGCCTGAAGAAATTCAACATTATATCTAAAAACTGGGAAGCCATTGCACTCAATAAGTACAGCTGGAGGAAATCTGTTCAAGAAAGTGCTGAGGCACATGAGAATGACCTCCGCTGTGCCACAGAGAACAACCAAAACACCCAACCGCTAACCCTTGGGGACTTCAGACACCTGGTCAGATATATTAGTCTGTGGCATAAAAAGGTTGGGAACCTCTAAACAAACACTTAATCTTGCCCAAACTGCACCAGAATATGTGGATCCTAGTCTGGCCTCTTATAGGCACCCGAGGACCCACCAACAGACAACCCACTCGGAAAATATCATACTCTACTCGAGTGATCATACTACAACTGTTATTCTCATTCACTAACATTCGCCAACCATATTATTCACTGATATTCATCCCTCTTAAGTCATGCAGAATAAAGGCAGCAACTTTATAGAATCTACATTCTTTAATTGTCTACCAAAAGACAAACTGAAACAGAAGCAAACCTATCAGTGAAGTTAACTACATGGGGCAAGGAAGTCAAAACAACTAAACAGAAAAACATAATTTCCTTCCATTCCCTCCCTCCTCACCTACCTACCCACCCTCTCACCTGGACTCACTTTTTTTTCCTGCCAGCTTCTGCTCCTCCCACTTCCCCAAACCTTTTTATTCTGACTTCTGCCCCCTTTATCTGTCCTGATGAAGGTCTCAGCCTGAAATGTTGACTATTCAATCTATTCTATAGATACTGCCTCATCTGCTGAGTTCCTCCACAGTTTTGTGCCTGTTACACCACAATACACTGTGCCGTGATATCTTAGTGCTAGGAAGCTCGCAAGTATGTATCTTGCTCATGGACAATATCAACTGTGCCCAAGATATCCCCTTAGTTTATAAAAAAAAGATAAAAGATAACCTTTTTGTCACATGTACAGCGAAACATACGTGACATGTGTGGTTTGTGTCAGATAAAATTAAATCATCGTGGCTTTTGCTGGGCAGTCAGCAATTGTCGCCACACTTCCAGTGCCAACCTAGCATGCCCACAATGTGCCACCCCTAATCCACAAGTCTTTGGAATGTAGGAGGAAACTGAAGCACCTGGAGGAAACTCACATGGTCACGGGGAGAACATGCAAACTTCTTACAGACAGCGGCGGGAATTGAACCCCAATTTACAGCTAGCACTGTAAAGCACTGCTCTACCAGCTAAGCTGCAGTGCTGCCCCCTAATGGTACTGGAAGACAGTCAACACCCCGAGAACATGAGCCTGGCCTGGAGTTCACTCCTGTAGTGTGGGCCAGAGAGGAAACATAATTAGGAAAAGCACAACGAGGGTCGACAATATTTGAGGGTTTGATTAGCTAATTCCAACCTCCATTCAACTGGTGAATGACTGAGGTAGTTCTGAAGCACAAACGCTGTAGCTTTCTCTATATCATCCAGGCAAAATTATCTTGCTTTTATTGAGAGGAGTTGCTATGTTTTTTTTTGTACATTTCTTTGTCATCTCCATTGTGGGTACAAACCTCCACACCTTCGAGGACATCTTCAATGGCTGTGCCTCACAAAGGCAACATCCAGAATAAAGGACCCTTACCACCCAGCCATGGCCCCTTCTCAATACAACAATTAGAGAGGAGCCTGAAGACCAACATTTTAGGAACAGCATCTTCCCCTCCACCTTCAGATATCAGAATAGTCCACCTTACTATTCAACTTTTGCACTATTTGTTTGTTTTTATAACTGATAGCAATTTTTAAAAACTCCTGCACTGTACTGCTGCCACAAAACAAATTTCACATCATCCTCATTAATGCAAATATCTAAACAGCCAATCATGTGGCAGCACCTCAGTGCATAAAAGTATGTAGGCATGGTTGAGGTTCAGTTGTTCAGACCAAACATCAGAATGGGGATGAAATGTGATCCAAGTGACTTTGACCGCGGAATGATTATTGGTGCCAGATGGGGTGGTTTGAGTATCTCAGAAACTGCTGATCTTCTGAGATTTTCATGCACAACAGCCTCTAGAGTTTACAGAGAATAGAGCAACAAAAAAAAAATCCAGTGAATAGCAGTTCTGTGGGCTAAAATGTCTTGTTAATGAGAGAGGTCAGAGGAGAATGGCCAGACTGGTTCAAACTGACAGGAAGTTGACAGTAACTCAAATAACCACACATTACAATGGTGAGCATCTCTGAATGCATAAAACGTTGAACCTCGAAGTGGAAGGGCTACACAGGCAGAGGACCATGGACATGTACTCAGTGGCCTCTTTATTAGTTACAAGTGGTACCTAATAAAGTGTCCTCCAAGTGTATGTCAGTGTTAAAAAGAACTGATTTTGATTGTTAATTCACTTTTCTTCCTAAATTGATTTTGGTGTCTATACAATTGTGTAATGGCTTCCAGGCTGCCTTATCCCAACACAACTCATTGGCTTGAATCAGTGTCATTACTGGAACCTCTGCAAAAGACTCACCATCTCATTCTCAGAATCATGTTTAATATCACCAGCATATGTCATGAAATTTGTTGTTTTTGCGGCAGCAGTACAATGCAATACAATGATAGAAAAAAACTTGAATTACAGTAAATATATATACATTAGTTAAATAAAAGTAAGTAGTGCAAAAACAGAAGTAAAAATTAGTGAGGTGGTGTTCATAGGTTCAATGTCTATTCAGAAATCAGATAGCAGAGGGGAAAGAAGCAGTTCCTGAATTGCTGAGTGTGTGCCTTCAGGTTTCTGTACCTCTTTCCTGATGGTAACAATGAGAAGAAAGCATGACCTTGGTGATGGGGGTCCTTAATGATGGATGCCATCTCCTTGAGGCATCGCTCCTTGAAGATGTCCCGGAGACTACGGATGCTCGTGCCCATAATGTAGCTGACTAAGTTTACAACTCTCTGCATCTTATTTCGATCCTGTGCAGTGCCCCCCCCCCCACCCACCCCATACCAGACAGTGATGTAGTCAGTTAGAATGTACTCCTTGAAGTTGGCAGGTGGTTCATGTTAAAAAAGAGCCACTACAACCGGTCTCCCTAATCTCTGGGTCACCGTGCAGCCAATTCTTACTGATACACTGCCACTAATTGCTACACAGAAGCACAACAAAACAGTGGCCCAATCCTGATGACTTTGATTTGATCTTTCTCACAAATTGCCTAAATTACAGTAATAAGCAAGTGCATTAGGTGCAGAGCCATCACTGTGTCTGCAGTTCATCTGCTCAGCTGCTTCCCTATGAACACTGCCAAAACCAGAGCAACTCAGCACAACATTCCTTTGATTTTCCACAACATCAAGCCAAATCCAGCACAACTACAAGCCCACAGACTTAAAATCCGGCTAACATCTTATCACCCAGTGCAGCATCATCACATAGTTCTCTGCACAGGACAATTAAATGAAAAAGATTCAGTTCATAGTCGGTGGCAAATGCAAAACTGGCCATTCATTGAGAAATGGACTGCTCAGTGGAATTATTGAAAACACTCTGGAATTCACTCTACCCCTTTAAGAACGCTTCTTAAAATTGATGTCTGTTGCCAAGCTTTCTATTTCTTGTAGCTCAAGATCATGATCTAATTTAATTTAATTTTATTTATTTATTTGAGTTACAGCGTGAAATAGGCCCTTCCAGCCCTTCACGCCGCACTGCCCAGCAATCCCCTAATTTAACCCTAGCCTAATCGTGGGACAATTTACAATGACCAATTAGCCTACCAACCAGCATGTCTTTTGGACTGTGGGAGGAAACAGGATCATCCGGAGGAAACCCACATGGTTACAGGGAGAATGTACAATCTCCCTACAGGCAGGAATTGAATCCGGGTCGCTGGTACTGTAAAGCGTTAGGCTAACCAGTATGCTACCGTGCTGCCCCAGTTAGTTTGTGAACACTCCTCAGGGCATTCCATGATAATTTAAAGGCAAGGATTTATCTCTGTTATAACTTGTATGAATGGATTCAGAAATAATTGGACGCTGGTCACCGTAAGGTGTGCATTTACATGATGCCTGTCTCGTTCCTTTTGGGACCTTCCACAGCCAATGGTGCACCCCTAAAGTAGTGCATGTTCTGACATGAAAATGCATGCCACCAAATGCGAGGTTTATTTTTGAGCTGAAAATGGGAAAGTGCACAGAGAGAGTGATGGGGAAGAGAGTATTTATGGATAAACCGATGGACCAGCCCACACAGAATAGTTCAGGAATGCAGCAGGTCAGGCAGCGTTGATGGAGGGCTGTGTTCGATCATAAGGAATGGAAAGGAAGGGGGCAGAAACCAGAATAAGAAACTGGAGAGGGGCGGAGGAGTACAAGCTGGCAGGTGAGGAGATGTTGATCGACTGACAGATGGAATGGCAGGTAATGAGACTAAGTGAGAATTGATTCGAATAATGGGTGAACATGAGAAATAGTCACACAGTTACACAGCACAACCCACCCATGCTGACCAAAATGCCCGTCTAAGCTGTTCCCATTTGCCTGTGTTTGGCCCATATCCCTCTGACCTTTTCCTATCCATGTACCTGTCCAAGTGTCTTTTAAATGTTCTTGTACCTGCCTCAGTCACTTCCTCTGGCAGTTCATTTCATACACCGACTGCCCTCTGCATGAAGTAGTTCAGAGTCAGGTTCATTGTCATTGACATTAGTCATGAAATTTGTCATTTTCTATCAGCAGTACAATGCAGGCAGAAAAGACATACAAGTTACCATAATACATAAATGGTGCAAAAGAGGACAGGGAGGTAGTGTTCATGGTTTGTTCAGAAATCTGATGGCAGAAGGGACCAAATTGCCCCTTACATCCCTTTTAATTCATAGCCACAAGAGATTCTACAGATGTTGGAAATCTTAGCAACATACACCAAATGCTGGAGGAACTCAGCAAGTGAGGTAACATCCACAACTTGGATCCACATCAATTTGCCCATTGAGGTAACTGGTCCACAGCAGATGCCATCTCGTTGGCTTTTCACTCAACCCTGGACAACAAAGATGCACGCATCAGGATGCCTTTCCTTGGCTACAGCTCAGCATTCAAAATCATCTTCCCATTCAAAACTAATCAATTAGCCTCAGGACCTCCTTTGTGTAACTGGATCCTCAATTACCTCACTTGCAAACCCCAGTCAATTCGGATTGCCAACCACATCTCCTCAACCATGGCCATCAACACAGGTGTACCACAATGTTGGGTGCTTAGCCTCCTGTTCTACTCGCTTTACACCTACGACTGTGTGGCTAAGCACAGCTCCAATGCCAAATTCAAGTTTGCTGACAACACCACTGTGTTGACAGCAAAGGTGGCAACAAATCAGCATATGGGAGGGAGATTGAAAATCTGGCTGAGTGATGCCACAACAGCAACCTCTCACTCAATATCAGCAAGACCAAGGATCTGATTATGGACTTCAGGAGAAAGAAACCAGAGGTCCATGAGCCAGTCCCCATCAGAGGTGGAAAGGGTCAGCAACTTAAGGCACATTTTAGTCACCTTCACTTCAAGGAATAGTCCTACACTGCTCAACCTCTCCCTACAATTCAGAGTCTGGGGTCCTAGCAATATACCAGTAAATCTCCTCTTCACTCTTCCAGCTTTATGAAGTCTTTTCATCTACAGAATGACCAAAACTACTCTTTAATCTAAATGCAGCCTCAGCAAAGTCTTGTACAACAAACAACTGAGAGGTGAGTGAAAGGTGGAATGTGCAAAAGTGAGAACTGGCTAGACCAATGGATCAAATCAAGATCTGGCTGTACAGTGGGCTAGATAATATGCAGTGACACGAATACAAGGACTGACCTGGTGGAATGGTTAACACTCAATCACGGATGAACAGATTTAGACCACAAGATATAGAAGCAGAATTAGGCCATTTGGCCCATCAGGTCTTTTCTGCCATTTCATCATGGTTGATCCATTTCCTGTCAACCCCATTCTCCTACCTTCTCCCCGTAATCTTTCACACCCTGACTAAACAAGAACCCATCAGCTTCCACCTTAAATTCACCCAGTTGCCGCGCCTCCATGGCAACCTGTGGCAATGAATTCCACAGATTCACACACTCTGGCTAAAGAAATCCCTCCTCACCTAAATGAACGCCCCTCTATTTTGAGCCTGTGCACTCTGGTCCAAGTCTCCCCACCAATGGGAACATCCTCTTCACAACAGCTCTATCCAGCCCTTTCACCGCTCAACAGGTTTCAACGAGATTTCCACGCCCCCCCCCCCCCCAATGCCCCCATCACCCAGGTCATGCCTTGTTCTCATTGCTACCATCAGGAAGGAAGAACAGAAATATGAAGGCACACACTCAGCAATTCAGGAAAAGCTTCTTCCCCTCTGCCATCGATTTCTAAATGGACAATGAACCCATGAACACTTCCCCACTACTTATTTTGTTTCTATTTTTGCACTACTTATTTAATTTAACATTTTATATATACACATATATTTATTACATACACACACTTCCTGTAATTCAGTTTTTTCTTTATTTTTATGTATTGCATTGTACTGCTGCCGCAAAGACAAATTACTTTCACAACATATACCGATGATATTAAACCTGATTTTGGTTCTGATTCTAAATTCCAGCAAGTACAGGCCACGAACCTTCAATCGCAGCTCATTTAAAAGCTTAAGCCAGGTACAAGAGGGATGGGAGGATTAAATGCTTTTTTCTTCTCATGGAGAGTGGTTACGATCGAAAACTTATTGCCTGCAGGAAAAAATGGAAATACAATCAATCACCATCTTTTCAGAATGGAATTTGTGTAGGCACTTTAAGAGTGAATAATATGCAGGAGAGGGTGGGGGAAGATAAAACTGTTTGGAGTCACGTACATTAGGTTGAATATGCTCTAACAATTTGGTGATGTGATACTTCCAACAAACTGATTCATAGGTATGAAATGGCTGTTAAGGTGACCGAAGAGTGGGGGTGGGGGAGGAGGATGCCCCAGCTAACCTGTTCCCGGGGCTGGCAGAGACAGCTAGACATGGGTCCTGGAGACGGGCAGCGAAGGTTTCTGTGCTGGTTGGCAGCCTGGCAATGTTCAGAGGGCATATCTGAGGGGGAGGAGGATTGTCCCAGCTAACATGCTCCAGGGCCTGGCTCAGATAGTTATCCATGGGTCCTAGAGATGGGCAGCAAAGGATTCTGCCCAGGGCTGACAGCCTGGAAATGTTCAGAGAGGAACGTCCAGGCCTGGGCAGCTGTGGAAAAAGAACACAGCGTCCATGGACAACAGAGATGTTTTGAGACCACTGGGCTCTGCGGGGGATTTCAATAACAATGGGAATGTGTTAATTATGGTTTGTCTAATTTTTAAGTTTGGGAAGTGATTATATAATAGAAATGTATTTTGAATTCATAGTAAATGTATTTTTATAAAAACATTTAATCTCCTTTACCTTAATTTATACAGGTGAGGCAGATGCTCATTTAATGTAATGCTGTTACTTGTCACATAATTCACAGTGTCTATTTTGCCTTATCTACTTAAATGCCCTGATTTGTTTGCACTTATCTCATGTTAAAAAGAGAAAAGCCTCAAGGAAAATCAGGTGAGTTCCAAATCCAACAGCAATCTGACATGGCTGATGCATTTTTTTTCAAATTTAGCCTAATCATATTCAATAGAAACCACATTTGCCCATGTTATTACCTAAACATAGGAATTATGAACTCTGCTCTCTGTTAAATGTCTTGGTTTGATGTTTTGAAATTGATGGAATGCATGTGAAATGTTCCATATCATAACATGATAAATATCCGATTCTATCAACTCCAATGGATAGGATATGCTGCCCCCAAATTCCTGTCCAATGTCACCAGCGTAAGATTAACTGAACTTGACACACAAGTTCTATTGCTTTACATAATCAATAGAGTGTTTATTAAAAGGGATAAAGAAAAAAAAAGAGCAATCAGACCTCTTTAAGAAATAAGTTTGGATGATCTGGGCACTCTTAAACTCAAGGGTTTAATTAATGTACCTGTCACGCACAATTCAGTCACAGCGCAGTTGGCTATGCAATACTGCCCGTTCATTCCTTTGTGCTAATTGTGTTCTGATCACACAATGCCATCTGTGAGAAGGGAGCCCACATTCCTTGAGGTCAGTGAAGATGAACAGATACTCCGAGAACGGAGTGTCCCAGGGAAGTGGATCGCATCAATAGATTTGCTGCATTGAAGTGAGACTCCAGATTCATTGAGTTTAGAAGAATGACAGGGGATCTCATTGAATTCAGAATCACAATTAAGTTAAATATCACCGGCATAGATCGTGAAATTTGTTAACTTTGAAGCAGCAGTACATTGCAAAACATGATAAATACAGAAAAAATGCTGAAATAAATACATTACTCATGTATAAAAATGGTTAAGTTTAAAAAAATGGTGGTTGTGACGCATCCAGTGTGTGGTAGTGTACTGGGTAGTGCTTAGTGCACTCAATTTCAGCTTCCACCGCTGGCTAGCAGTCTTGCAAAAAGGAGAGCTGAATGTGTCTCTCCCTGCCAGTATGTAGCCTCTCCAACAAGCAGCCTCAATGTAGTTCCTCCTCGCTGGTGACACAAGGAAAATGAATTCCTTTCAGACTCAGGGTTACAGAGGACGGAGAGGAGGTCTGGCCCCTACGCACTTAGCACACAGGCCCACCAGTGTGTGGACATGCCCGTGTGCTCATGAACCAGTTCACCAGCTGTGGGTAAGTAGCCCCATTGCCTTGTGGGTTGCCTCAGGAGAGATGAAGGCTACAGGAGTAAATCCAGAGTGGACTGAGTGGCATGCCAGACTCGATGGGCCGAATGGTCCAGTTCTGCTCCTTGGTCTTATATTATAAAAATAAATGCTATTTGTCCACTTAAGGGTCTGCATAAACTGAGATGAGCAAGGGTAAGTTACAAACAAGATATAGAAAATTACAGATATGCAATACCACTTTAATTAATTGTGATCGTTTGCATAAGTCAGTTGACACATCGATTCCTGGGGAGAGAAACAGTTGATGGAACTCGGTAGTGCAGGGGCAAAATTCCACACGTGGCACTCCCATCCACAGTGTAGAATATAGTGATGAGTCACTACTTGTAAACAAAGACGTAAAGTGAAACTCAAATTAAAAATAAAACCTCATATCAGAATCTAATTAAAATGACTCAGTCTAAAGCTGTTGCAAAATGGTGTTCCAAGGACCTTTGGCTAACTGACCTGTTGATGGTTATGTTTTGTCATCAGTTTGATTTAAAGAAACACCATTACCTGTGACTCAAAGAACTTTTCCAAGTTCAATCCATATATATACACCATGTGTTTAAAAAAAATGTTGCCCCTCAGGTTCTTATTAAATCTCTCCCCTCTCACCTTAAACATATGCCCTCTAGTTCTTAAGTCTCCAACCCTGGACTGGGCAGCATCTCTCACACTGATCTTGGCAGGATCTAAATTCTGTCTCACTGATTCCTCCTACACTGATTTTTTTTTCAGGATTTTAACTTCACTACTCAGCAAAAGGTACAACCTCTCAGTCATACAAAATGCTGGAGGAACTCAGCAGGCAAGGCAGCATCTATGGAAAACAGTACAGTTGACATTTCAGGCCAAAATCCTTCAAGCAGAACCTTTTCTTACTTCAACCCCACCCCATAGGTGCTGCCTGGCATTTTGTTCAGATTTCCAACATCTGCAGATCTTCTCGTTTGTGATTTGATTACCTTGTTTGTGATATGGACAGGATAGGAATGGAGGGTTATGGGCTGAGTGTGGGTCAGTGGGACTAGGTGAGAGTAAGCGTTCGGCACGGACTAGAAGGGCTGAGATGGCCTGTTTCCGTGCTGTAATTGTTATATGGTTATAACCTCTCAGTCATGACCACCTGCATACCCTGCCTCAGTTGTTGGGTAGAATCTCTAACCAATTTCCCCTACTCCTTTCACCTTCTCCTTTCCTAATAAAGTTACATTCAGCCTTTCCCCGGGGCAGACACACCCCGAAACATCTATTGTTTATTCCCCTCCGTAGATGCTGCCAAGTTCCTTCAGCATTTTGTGTGTGTTGTTCTGGGTTTCCAGCAACTGTAGAATTTCTTGCACTTATGAAACTAGTTATGATTTACAGTCATTAAAGCTTTTGGCCCATTGGCTTCATAAATCAATGTATGAGTACAGTTGGTGGGATGTTATGTTGAAGTTGTACAAGATATTGGTGAGGCCTAATTTGGAGTATTGTAAACAGTTTTGTTCACCTACCTACAGGAAAGTTGTAAATAAGATTGAGACAGTGCAAAGAAAATTTACTGGGACGTTGTCTGAACTTGAGCACCTGAGTTGTAGGGACAGATTGAATAGGTTATATTCCCTAGAATGTAGAATGAAGGGAGATTTGACAGAGGTATACACAAATATGAGGATGTAGATAGGGTAAATGCCAGCAGGGTTTTTCCCCCCCCACTGAGGCTTGGTGAGACTAGTACTTAAGGTCATCTGTTAAGGGTGAAAGGTAAAATGTTTAAGGCAAACTTCGTCGCTCAGGGAGTGGTGCAAGCATGGAACAAGCTCCCGGTGGAAGTGGTGGATGCAGGCTGGATTTCAACACACAAGAGATCTTGAGTTATGTACATGGATGGGAGTGGTTTGGAGGGCCAACGTAACTAGATGGGTCAAAGGGCCTGTTTCTGTGCCGTAGCATTAATTCTCTTGCAGTGTTGATTTTGGATTTCTCTCAAATTCATACCATTTTGGCAAGAGATCAGAAGCCACAGGAAATTCAACCCATTTAAATTGCTTCCAAGGCAAGGCACAGGCCTGTGCTTCAGAGGACAGGTTTAGATCTGCAATGCTCCAACAGCCCATCCGATCTTCCCTCAGAGTGCCAAATACTTAGCATCACCACAGCATTCAGTGCTTCTAAAGAGTCCAGCTTCCTCAAAGCTCACTCCAGGTAATCATTGTCTTTAGTGCTGAAGTCTACTTTCTGTCATCTTCCCCGAACTAAAACCAACACCAAAACAAAACCTTGCGGCCACAGAAAATACTCAACCTGTCAGGCAGCAAAGAGGAGTTAAAGCAGGGGTGTCAAACTCATTTTAGGTCACGGGCCGGATTGAGCAAAATGCAGCTTCATGCGGGCCGGATCAGTCGGACACGTGCGAACGCAGCTTCCGTTGCCTCCGTTTTTTCAGCCTGCTCTCATGTGTCTCAGTCTCTGCTATAACTACAAAGTGTTTCACTTTACAAATTCCGTTTCTTATGAAGAAGACTGCCGAGCAAGACTGCCGAATAAACACTAAAAACCCTGAAAACCTGGTACCTGAATAAACTCAGCATTAGCCATATCATACGCCATAGGTGCTTCAATTACTGGGGCCAGCTTTAATAGTAATTAGATATTATCTCGCGGGCCAAAGATAATTCTACCGCGGGCTGGATTTGGCCCACGGGCCTTGAGTTTGACATATATGAGTTAAAGAGTCATACTTGCAAATATTTTTGTGATCCAACTCTGACCCTTTTTCGGAAGCAAGCTCCAATTGGCATGCATGCAGTCACTTATAGAACATTACAGCAAACTTCAAACCCTTCAGCCCACAATGCGATGTCAAACTTTGAACCTACTCTGAGATCAATCTAATATAGCCCACAATTTATCTATCATATTTTTAAATGCCCCTAATGTACCTCCATCTACCACCACCCCAAGAAGAGCATCCTACATGCCTACAATTAGGGCGTAACATGGATTGTAGATTTAGTTTAAAATGCAGCCCCAAACAATAGTTCTTCTGGAGCTGTGGATTGGAGTTCATTGCAACCCAGACAATGCTGATTAACATTCATTTTGGGTGTCTGGAGTGTGGGTGCAAAGGAGGTGGTGTGTGAAAACTATATGCAATTCAAAGGAAGCACTGTAGATATCTGTCACTATAGAGTTGTCCTGCTGTCACCTTTGACCTCCAGCACATAAAAATGTCATTAAAAATTGGGTCGGGAGGCTTCTTCCCCCAAAATGATGTCTGCTGCTTATTTTGCGGAATAAATACTTTGGTAAAACATTCCTGTATCCATTAGCTTCAGTGTCCCTCCAGTGACTTGTTCACATTACAACACCTACCACTCTCGGTGTAAGAAACCTATCTCAGACAGGCCCTCTGCACTTTGCTCCAATCACCTTAAAATTATGCCCCCTTGTATTAGCCATCTCTACCCTAAATTTGATGCTCACACAGCACCTGCAACTATACAGTGCAAGGTTGAATATACACATGGAAGCCTGAGTTAGGTACATACACAGGGCGCGTGTGCGCGCACGCACACACACACGCCAAAGGTTAGATATGTATACACAGGCCCAGTGTTGGGTGACATCAAATTTTTCATAAATATGGCAGTTTTCATAAACTAATGCAAACTTCCAGTGAAACCAACTAGTTCCCTCAGCCTTTCATCAAAACTGGCCAGATCTCGAGATGAGAGATGTTTTAAAATGCAGACGAAGTTGAGGGGAGTGGGCGGCGGAGTGAAGGGTGGGGAAGCAAAGAGCATAAGCTCATAAGGGCTGAATAGCCTAATTCAGCTCCATGAAGCCTGCTCAACAATTTAATCACAGCTGAATTATTTTCCCTCTCAATCCCCTTCTCCTACATTCTCCCGATAACCTTTGACAACCTTACTAATTAAGCACCAATCAACCTCCACTCTAAATATTCCCAATGATTTAGCCTCCACAGCCATCCGTAACAAGGAACTCCACAGATTCCCCACCCTCTAGCTAAAGAAATTCCTCCTCATTGCCTTTCTAAATGGACATCCGTGTATTCTGAGGCTGTGCCCTCTGGTCATCGACTCTCCCACGACTGGCAATATCCTCTCCACTTCCAGACTATCTAGGCCTTTTAACAGGTTTCAATACCTACTGTCCTAATCTGTCCTAATCCTTCTGCAAATCCTCAACACTACCTGCTCCTCTTTGTATCCTCCACAAACTCAGCCACAAAGGGAGGGTCTGACATGAGGCAAGGCAGGAATGACGAGATGACAGAGGGGCTGACGGTGTGGCTCAGAGTGAGCAGTGGGAGGAGTAAAAGGCAGAAAAGCTGGTTTGAGGGCATACACTGAGCTTTGCTAGAGGGAGGAGGGGCATTGAGATCACTGACAGGGACTGAGACGGAGATGTGACAGGAAACGGAAGGCCCAAAATTTGGCCTCTAAATGGAAGCTAGAGCATCGAAAGAAGCCCTTTGGTTTACACTAAACATCAACCACTCATTTTTGCAACCCTTTCATTAATTACAGGTTTTTTAATACTTTCAATATTCTCAACAATATCTACCACCCACCTACACAATCTGTGCTTGGTCCCTCACGAACTGGACAAGTCATATCCTGAACACATTAGGGAAAGCTGGCAGAAGGTATAGGCATTTGTTCACTTGTAGGCAGTAATGGGTAATACTGTTACCCTCTTCACAGATGCTGCCTGGCCTGCTGAGTATTTCCAGCATTCAGTGTTATGGAATTTAGGAGACTGTCATTGCATAGAGAGCAATAATAACTTGGCACTGCACCGCAATCAGATGAACGGGTGATGTAATACACAAATTGCTCTGTGGACCTCAACAGATCAGGCAAATGGACCGTAGACATTTCAGGTCAAGACCAGTTATCAGTCCATTTCCTTCCTATGACTTGCTGAGTTCCTCCAGTCATAGCTTCAGAGCACAAGAACAGAACCTTTGTCCCATCCCGTCCATGCCAACCCGATTGTCTGTCTAGTCCCAATGATGTGCACCCAGACCATAGTCCTCAAAGTCCCTCTGATCAATGTACCTATCTAAACTCTTAAATGAAAAGAATTGAACCTTCATCTACCAAAGAAACACACACACAAAATGCTGGAGGAACTCAGCAGGTCGGGCAGCATCTATGAAGCAGAATTAGCTGTCAACATTTCAGGCCGAGACCCTTCATCTGGACTGGAAAGGAACAGGGAAGAAGTCAGAATAAGGTGGGGGAGGGGAAAGAGAACAAGCTGGAAGGTAATAGGTGAAGTGGGGGGGGGGTAGGTGGATGAAGTAAGAAGCTGGGTGGTGATAGGTGGACGAGGTAAAGGGTTGAAATAGGAGGAACCTGATAGGAGAGGAGAGTGCACCGTGGAAGAAAGGGAAGGAGAAGGACACCAAACTGATGGGATGGATAGATGAGAAGTGAAGAGGAGCCAAAATAGTGAGTACATAAAGGGGGGGGGGGGGAGAGATGAGCAGGGGATAACTGTCTAAAAGACAACATTGATAGGATGAGATGAGAAAGGTTGGGAACAGGCTCCCGTGGACAATCATTTTCCTGGAATTGTATTATTGAATTTTTATAAAGCTGTATATTCCAAGCCATTTTATGTAAGGAAATGTTGTTGCTATTGTACATACTGTTGCTACCTGTTCCGGGCTTTGTGTCTGTGGACCTGCTTTCATTCTGAATGCTAATTTTTCCCTCTATGCACATTGGGTGTTTGACAGCCTTTTTTTTTAAAAAGAAATTTTTTTGGGTTTTTTTTGGGTTTCTTTATTTTGTGGCTGCCTGTAAGGAGACAAATCTGAAGTTGTACAATGTATACTTACAGACTGCCATCTGGACGTCCACTGACAAATTTTGTTTGATTTGAGAATGAACACACGACTGCTGTTTTAATCAGAAAAGTCATGTGTTATGTATTAAATTAAGGCAAGCTCCTACCCGCCTCTTACAGTCAAGTACAGCGATGTGGTTTGAGCTTTGAGAATATCTATCTCCCTCTCTCCCTCCCCCAAACCAACATCGTGAGGAGAAAGCCAAACTGGCCGGTCATTTCTCAGAACTGCTCGCGGGACGTTACTGTGCGGAATCATTCCACAAACGAGTTGCCTGCAGAGTAGTCACTGCAGTTGAAAGAATAAGCACGCTGAAAAGAAAAAAAAGTTACATAACTGACACCCCTCTCTCTGGAGCCGGGAGATGGAGGGCTGTTTACATGCATGGGAGGGTGGGAGGGAGGAAAAAGGTTTCTTTCGCTCTTGCTGTTTTGTTCTGCTCAGCATTGTGGACCTACTGCGCTGGCATCGGAATTAGCGGCGACGTTTGCGGCCTGTCACCAGCACATCCTCGGGTTGAGTTGGTTGCTTACGCAAATGACGCTCTCACTACAACGTTTTGATGTACGTGTGATAATAAATCCGAATCTCTCATTTCAGAGTGGATTTCATGCTCCCAAAATGCTGAAAATCAGCGAAGGAAGAATTATTCAAAAGATTAAGATTAGCTTTATTTGTGACATGTACATTGAAACATAGAATGAAATACGTCATTTGCAGCAAGGGCCAACATCGTCCCAGAAGGTGCTGGAGGCAGTTTGCAAGTTTCGCCACATTTCCAGCAACAACATAACATGCACACAACGTACTGTATTAACCCCCAAACTGTACATCTTTTTGGAATGTAGGAGAAAACCAAAGCACCTGGGAGGAAACACTTGTGGTGAAGGGAGAATATATAAACTCCGTACAGACAACGGCCAAGTTGAACCCAGGTTGCTGGCACTGTAATACTGTTACACTAACCGTGCCACCCCAAGTTACTCAGTCTGTTGATTATTGATCTGCAAATAAGTGGAAAGGAACATCCCCTCGCTAGAGACTTTTGAGCCCAAACCCTAAACCCCAATTATTATAAATATCAATTATAATACCATCTCTTATTAAGAGACAAGTAAACATTCCATTACACTTCCTGTAGCTAATAAAGTGGCCACTGAGTGTATGTTCATGGTCTTCTGCTGCTGTGGCCCATCCACTTCAAAGTTCAATATGTTGTACGTTCAGAGATCTTCTTCTGCACTCCACTGTTGTAACTCATGGTTATCTGAGTTACTGTTGACTTCCTGTCAGCTTGAACCAGTTTGGCCATTCTCCTCTGACCTCTCTCATTACAAGGCATTTTCGCAAACAGAGCTGCCGCTCACCTGATGTTTGTTTTTCACACCATTCTCTATAAACTCTAAGAGACTGTTGTGCATGAAAATCCCAGGAGATCACCAGTTTCTGAGATACTCAAACCACCCCATCTGGCACCAACTATCATTCCACACTCAAAGTCACTAAGATCACATTTCTTCCCCAGCCTGATGTTTGGTCTGAACAACAACAGAACCTCTTGACCATGTCTACATTCTTCTATACATTGAGTTGCTGCAACACAATTGGCTAATTAGATATATACATTAATGAGCAGGTATACCTTATGAAGTGACCAGTGAGTGTATATAATCTTGCCTATACCAAAACTCTTGAGGTGAAGCAGTCTAATTGCAAAAGATCCTCAATTAAAAAACACACAAGTAATAATTTTTTTTAAAGTATTTTTTGAGCAGGAGTCAGGCTTGAATACTTGACAACCTTCGACTTCTCACCTCCAGCCAAACTCTGCCACTGCCTGGTTCCGAATCAATCTTGAATTTTGTCATGTGTAATTAAACTGCTCCAAGCTGGCGTTCAGATTTACTACTATATACAATCGCAGAACAAATTGGTTCCCTGCAAAGACTTGCTGGCGCTCTGGAATATGCCAAGAATTCAGGCATGCTTTAAAGTGGCTGAGAATTTTTTTTTCAATAGATTATTTCAAGAATTCCAATTCCCTTGCTTTGTTCACTAAGTGTTTGAGGCTCACTTCATATGCAATATCAGCAGTTCGGTTTAAGTCCTAAAGTAGATGGCAAATACTAGCATATTGTATTCTACTAGAGTTGTCCACGAGCATTGAATTCTCCAGCTTCCAGTAAACTGCTGCCCTTCAAATGCCAAGCATTGTGGGCATGCTATATTGGTGCCAGAATGTGTGGAGACTCTTGCAGGCTGTCCCCAGCACATCCTGGGGCGTGTTGACTGTTAACACAAATTTCACTATATGCTTTGAAGTAGACATGATAAATAAGAATCTTTGTCCCTTTTCTCTCTGCCCCCTTATCCATCCATTTCTACCTACACTCCCCTCCCACACACGCTCCATCGGCCCATCACCCACACACTCCTCCCACTGTTCCTAATCACCCTCCAGAAAGTCCAGGCCCAAAGACATCAAACACTCCTTGTAACTTAACCCTTTCATTCGTGTGAACCTCCTCTGGACCCTCTCCAATGGTCAGATAAGAGATGCAAAACTGCCCACAATACTCTGAGTACAGTTGGACCAATGCTTTATGAAGCCTGAGCAGTACATCCTTGCTTTCATATTCTAGACCCAAGTCCCTAATTCAGATTGAGAGTTGTTAAACTATTCAAAAATGCACAGAGAGAAAGGTGAGTTCATGCTGGAATTTCTGTCTCTAAAACTCCCGAGCCACTTCCCGTTTGTTGCCGCACTCCCAGGTTACACAGTACTGTGCAAAAGTCTTAAGCAAATTAAATTTGAAGCCAATGTTTTGTAAGCTTCTCTGTGATCTTTTCAGTTTCTGTAATTACTAAAGCTTTACCTGGAACTTACTCATAATATACAGAATCAGATTTATCATCACTGATACACATACAGTACTGTACTGAGAAAAGTCTTAGGCACATATATATATATAAAACTAGGGTGCCTGAGACTTTGGTACAGTACTATAATTTTATGCATTGCACTGTACTGCTGCTGCAAAATGAAACAAATTTCATGACATGTGCGAGTGATGATAAACCCAATTCTGATATGGGTCTCTATTGTGGACTGAGAATGGGAAGGAGGCAGGAAGAGGAAAATCATATTTGAGAAAAGGGGAGGGGAGAGAGCAGGAAGCACCAGAGGGACATTCTGTAATGGTCAATAAACCTGTTGTTTGGAATCAAATTACTTTGCCTGGTGTCCCATGGCTGGGTGTGTCTGCACCCATGCCACCCTCCGCCCCTGGTACTCCTTCTCTGCCACGTGTCGAACACCCTTCCCGTGGCACTCGACCTTTACCATTCCCAACATCCTTTGTTTCCACCAGATTTACAAACTCACTCCCCACTCCATGTTGACAAATACAGTACTGTGCAAAAGTCTTAGGCACCCTAGCTGTATGTGTGTGTGAATAAGACTTTTGCACTGTAAAGATTTACAATACTGTATGTTAATGAACACAAGTGTTTGGGTTGACTATTCTGTGGAGGCATTGAGGTCAAGCTAAAAGATCAATTTCAGAATCAAGTTTATTATCAGTGTCTGGTATGATTTGACATTTGTTGTTTGCGGCAGCAGTACAACGCAAAGACATAAAGATACTACAAATTAGATCAAAAACACAAAATGCTGGCAGAACTCAGCAGGCCAGACAGCATCTATGGGAGGAGGTAATAACGACATTTCGGGCTGAAATCCTTCATCAGGAGTGAAGTAACATGGGATGGTCGAGGGGGGATAAGAAGTGGGGGGAGGGATAAAGTAGAGAGCTGGGAAGTGACAGGCTGGAAGGAAATGGGCTAGGGGGAAGGTGGAGAATTATGGGAAATAAAAGAGAAACAAAGGTAGGGCTGGGGGGAGAGATTATAGTGAGGGGGGAAAAGAGAGAGAAAGAGAACCAGACTAAAATAATAGATAGGGATGGGGGTAAGGGTGGGGGGCAGGGTTATCAACGGAGGTCAGTGAGTTGGATGTTCATGCCAGCAGGAAGGAGGCTACCTAGGCGGGAGATAAGGCATTGCTCCATCGACCTGCATGTGGCCTCATCCCCTTACCCCCATTCCTATCTATTATTTTAGTCTGGTTCTCTTTCTCTCTCTTTTTCCCCCTCACTATAATCTCTCCCCCCAGCCCTACCTTTCTTTCTCTTTTATTACCCATAATTCTCCACCTTCCCCCTAGCCCATTTCCCTCCAGCCTATCACTTCCCAGCTCTCTACTTTATCCCTCCCCCCACTTCTTATTCCCCCCTCGACCATCCCATGTTACTTCACTCTTGATGAAGGGTTTCGGCCCGAAACGTCGTTATTACCTCCTCCCATAGATGCTGTCTGGCCTGCTGAGTTCTGCCAGCATTTTGTGTTTTTTATTTATTTCCAGCATCTGCAGATTCACTCATGTTGCCTATAAATTAGATCCTTCCTTAGATCAGGGGCTAAAATCATTCACAATTCTTCAAGTGCAATTCCTCAGTACCTTATAAACTCTTACCAGCTAGTGCAACAGGTATCCTCAGTAATGAACAAGTACCCCAATATACTTGTAGCATTATGCAGGTTTATTCAAAATTCCTGTGAATATGGAGAAGCACCCTAATGGTTAAAAGCATTGTGCATTGTCAATTAAATTTTGGAACCCATGCTACATGCATTTTTTTAATAACACACAACTTGTTTAGTCAGATATCGGAGTTGTTTTCCAAGTGCACCCAGCAAGAAGAAAAAACACACACACCATACCAAAGCCAAACTGTCCAGCTGTGCTTCTCGACACTCGGGAAGGCACGTGAACACTTGTAGTTCAATAAAGTTAGGCAGTCAAGCATTTCTGTGAGCACATTTCAACACTGATTGCTTTCTGACAAACGTTTCCTGAGGGCTACAAAATCTCTCACGAATAAACCCATCCCCTCTCAGCACCGTGTGGCATCCACAGAGAATGAGTGGAGCATCAACTGCTTGCGGACGGCGGAGCAGTACAAAACGGGAGCAAGCACTTCAAACCAGAATCAAAACCAAGTTTATTATCATCAGTTTTTGTGTCTTTGTGGCAGCAGTACAAGGCAATACTAAATACAAGAAAAAAAACTGAATGTGCGTCTATATATAATTTCACATACACAAACACACACAATAGTTAAATTAAATGAATATGCAAAAAATAGAAATAAAAAAGTAGTGAGGTAGTGATTTGGATTCAATGACCATTTGGAAATTGGATGGCAGCAAGGAAGAAACTGTTCCTGAGTCGCTGAGTGTGTGCCTTCTGCCTTCTACACCTCCTCTCTGATGGTAGCCATGTAAACAAATCACTACCTGGGTGATAGGGGTCCATAATGATAGACATCACCTTTTTGAGGCATCACTCCTTGAAGATGTCCTCCACTATGGAGGCTAGTGTCCATTACACCTCTCTGCAGTTTATTGTGGTTTTGAGCAATAATCAAAAGACTTTCTTTTCTTTTTTTGAAGATCAAGTCTAATGGAATGGATTGATGGTTTCTGTGCAAAGCCAACTACAAACCATTGCAAATGACTACACAATTGTACAATATCTTAATTCCTTAAACTTGCTGGTTAATTTGTACACCTTGCTGTTCTTCCAATGTGGGCCCTATCTAATGATATTACTGGATCATTACAAGCAGGTGGCATATACAAGGAAGATTGAAACTCTTGTTGAATGGTGCCACACAACAACCTCTTACTCAACGTCAGCAAAACCAAAGAACTGATTTGTCAACTACAGGATGAGAAAGTCAGATCTATTTAGTCCTCATTTTGAGAATGGTGACGGAGAGGATCAGTAGCTTTAAATTGGTTGGTATTAATATATCAACACGCACAAGTGTCATCACAAAGAAGGCATGGCAGTGCCTCTACTTTCTTAGAAGGTTGCATAGATTCCACGTGTCTCCAAAACTTTGACAAACTTCTAGAGATATACAGTGGAGAATATTGTTAATGTTTGCGTCACAACATGGTATGGAAACACCAATACCCAAAAGTGGGCACAGCAACAGACAGGGTGGACACAGCCCAGTTCATCACAGGTTGAGAGAGATAATCAGCCATAATGGAATGCCAGAGCAGATTCAATGGGCTGAATGGCCTAATTCTGCCCCTATGCCTTATTTTCTTAATATCATTTATTTGAAGTTTGTCTTCTTTTACACATTGGCTGCTTAACCATCTTTCTCTGATTATGTATAGTTTTTCCTAATATTCTTTCATTTCTTTGCTCTGTGAATACCTGCAAGAAAATGAATTGCAGGGTAGTATGTCGTAACACAAATGTACTTTGCTAGTAAATTTACTCAGAACTTTGACTTTGAAATGCTGAACAAAAGGCCAGAATAGATGATTTCAGTACTGTGCAAACATCTTAGGCACATTTATCCAGCTAGGTGCCTGCCTTTCGCAGTACCTTATTTTTCAATGTGAAACAGAGAGCAGGCTTGTAAATCTGAAATAAAGAATGTGGGGAATGGGGAAGGTGGAGCACCAAGGGAGGGGTGTGTGACATGCAGAGAAGGGTTGTCAAGGGCATGGAGGGTGATGCGAGTACAGACACACCCAGCCCTCAGATACTTGTCAAGGTCAATTGATTCCATATTCCCATATAGTTGCAGCTATATAGGACCCTGGTCAGACCCCACTTGGGAGTACTGTGCTCAGTTCTGGTCGCCTCACTACAAGGATGTGGAAGCCATAGAAACGGTGCAGAGGAGATTTACAAGGATGTTGCCTGGATTGGGAAGCATGCCTCATGAAAACAGGTTGAGTGAATTTGGCCTTTTCTCCTTGGAGCGAAGGAGGATGAGAGGTGACCTGATAGAGGTTTATAACATGATGAGAGGCATTGATCGTGTGAATAGTCAGAGGCCTTTTCCCCCCCAGGGCTGAAATGGTTGCCACATGAGGACTCAGGTTTAAGGTGCTGGGGGTAGGTACAGAGGAGATGTCAGGGGCAAGTTTTTTTTTTAAACTCAGAGAGTGGTGAGTGCGTGGAATGGGCTGCCGGCAATGGTGGTGGAGGCAGATAAGATAGGGTCTTTTAAGAGACTTCTGGATGGGTACATGGAGCTTAGAAAAATAGAGAGCTATGGGGAAGCCGAGTAATTCCTAAGGTAGGGACATGTTCAGCACAACTTTGTGGGCCAAAGGGCCTGTATTGTGCTGTAGGTTTTCTATGTTTCTATGATTCTGAACAATTGGTTTATTGATCTTTCCTGAATGTCTCTCTGCTGTTTCCCACTCCCTCCCTTCCCCTTTTCCCAGCCACAATTACCCTCTCCCTGCCCTCTTCCCACTCTGTCTACAATAGCGACCCACATCAGAATCAGGTTTAATCACTCATAGCGTGCATCATGAAAATTGTTATTTTTTTTTGTGACAGTACAATACATAAAATCACTACAGCACTGTGCAAACATCTTGGGCACCTCGGCTATATATGCACCCAAGACTTCTGCACTGTACTGTATCAGAATCTGTTGGGCACAGAGTGTTGTGAGGAGCCAGATCAGATCAGAAGTCAACTGCTCCTCCAGCTTAAACTGAGCTGCTTTGGAAAGGTGAAGGAAATTGTAATGGAAACAGGATGGAGAATTATCCTGATAAGGAATTGAAAGCTGAGGATGACACAAGCAACCTACAAAATGATTACATGATCTACATTCAATTCTCCCAGTGTTTGGAATAGCACATCTTGAACATCAAAAGCGATATACTAAACGCGAACAAGAGCAAGTCCATTGGTGCTTCACTTGGTTTGTTTTTGCACTACGTTTGTCATTTCTAGACTTCATGCCCTGCACTGAACTGCTGCCACAAAACCACAAACTTCACATCATACTTCAGTGATAACAAATCTGATCCTGATTTAGAGGGAGTGTTCAATGCCCTGGGAAGCATCTCACACACCTCTATCAAATCTTTACTCCAAGGAGAATGCCAGATTCCCCAGCCTCACCTTTGGAACCGAAATCCCTCCTCCTCAGAATTTGCTGAAGGCATTGGCTTCCAGACATTGCTCAAAGGGCAGGTGGAATGCACGGTAGTGTAGCAGTCAGCACAACGCTTTGCAGCACCAGCTGTAAGATAGGGGTTCGATTCCTGCGGCTGTCTGTAAAGAGTTTGTACGTTCTCCATTTGACCACATAGGTTCCTCCCACATTTCATGGGTTAAGTTTGGGGTTAATGAGTAGTGCATATGTCATGTTGGCGCCGAAAACCGTGGAGATACTTGCAGGCTGCCGCCAGCACGATCCTCGCTGGTTTGACGCAGAAGATGAATTTCACTGTATGCTTCGGTGTACATGTGACAACTAAAGCTAATCTTTAATCTATCAACTGGCTGACAGGATGCTGTTGCTTTTATTCCCAAAGAAATCGGGTAATGCACTGGAGGAAGTTAATGGTAACGGCTCAGCAGTTTAAGTAATTTATCATGAATGGGAAGTAATTCATTAACTCCCCTCAGTACCCATACAGCCTCGGATCTTGACGTGCCACAAGTATTCATAAAGTAGAAACATTGCCTGCTAGGCAAGGTTTGGTGAAACAGCATGCAGTTTTAGGAAGTCAGGATTTTAGCAAGTGGACTTCCGAGTATTAGCCCAGTTGAAGGGGCCGTTGGAGAGATTAGGAACCATCTCATTTAAGTCAAGGAAATCAGGGGTGTGAAGAGACACAACATACAATGCTAAAGCTTAAAATTAAAGATTAGATTTATTTGTCATATTAACATACAGTGAGATGTGTCCTTTGTGTCAAATCAATTCAGCCAGGATGTGTTGGGGGGGTGGGGGCAGCCCGCAAATGTCGCCGCGATTCCGGTGCCAACATAGCGTGCCCACGACTCACTAAACTGAACGGTACATCTTTAGAATGTGAGAAGAAGTCGGAGAATCCGGAGGAAACCCACATGGTGACGAGGAGAATGTACAAACTCTTCACAGGCAGCGGCAGGAATTGAATCCCATATTATTCCCGGGGCTGTAATAGAGTCATGGAAAAGTACAGCACAGAAACAACACCTTCAGCCCGTCTAGTCCATACTGAACCATTTAAACTCCCATCCTCCTGCACTGGAACCATAGGCCCCCATACCCCAAGTATTTATCCAGACTCTCTTAAACATTGAAATCGAGCTTGCATGCATCACAGTTCATTCCACATTCTCAAGACCCACTGCATGAAGAAGTTTCCTCTCATGCTCCCTTTAAATTTTTCACCTTTCACCCGTAACCCACGACCTCTGGTTGTAGTCTCACCCAACCTCATTGGAAATTACCGGTGTGCATTTGCCCTAACTAAACCCCTCATAATCTGTGCATTAACTGCCCTAAGCAAGCTGAATTGTTGTTTTAAACATCACCTTTGCTCCATGTGCCAAGACAGATCAGCATGTTCTTGACAAACGGTGGAACAAGTTCAAAGAGACAGGTGCATATTCCTGCTTCTAATTCTTTATCTAAAGTTCAAGTGTAGAGTATCAAAGAGATGATTGAGCAATGAATTGACCTACACCTAAAAAAATTAAAAACCTGACCAGACCACAGATATGCAGACCTAACACTAGCCCGAGGCCATATAATACTTTTTTTGTAAATTATTGCTATTAATATCAACCGGAAGATGACACCAGCAAGCAATGCAACCAAGGGTGACATTCTCCAGATGTTCGCAAAACTACTCCCTTCACGTTTTCTTTCTCTTTCCAATGCGGTTCTGCTACTGGTGAAGCCTGTGATCTACATTTCGACCCAATGTGTGTTTTTGGGCCGATTGAGAGACGTGTTGTCTCTGAGAATGTTCGGAGAGGTTTCAAGTGAAGTGTGCAGTCTCGAGAGCAAGAAGCCTGGAGACGGGGCGCGGGCCCATGATCGACTCCATTCCTCGCCGATCGAAGCATCAAGGAAGATTGAAATCATTGAAGTGAGGGAGGAAGGCAAAAGCGGATTTTCAGCACTGTCCACCAGCCTCTTGCTCACTGCCGTCACAGGAACGTGTCTGTAAGGGATAGTCTCTCTCGCTCTCTGGCTCATTGCTTCCGGAGAAAGGTCCCTGCATTTGACTGGTCTCTTGGTCTCCCTCCCTCTCAATGCTGCTGGAGTCCTGGATGTTTGGGCAAGGTTTAATCAACGCGGTCTGTGGATTGGATTCTGTAGTTCACACTATGTGTATCTAGTTGCTCTTTTTTTTTGCTGCCATTCTGGGCGATTTTGATGAGCGGCATCCTTCAGACAACAAATGACACAGAGCTAGATTGAACTGAACTGAATATGCTTGGACCCTTTCACCTTTGTGTTTTTCACTTGATGTTTTGCCGTTTGTGCAATTTGTTGGGTTTTTTTTTGCATGGGAGGGGGAGTGTTTGAAATTTTTCTTTGAATGTGTTCCATGGTTGTCTGTGGGGAAGACAGATCTCAGGGTTGTACACTGCATACATACTTTGATAATGAATGTACTTTGAATCTTTAAAACCTGGGATTGTCCAGAATCCTGTCCCCAACAGATTGCACATACCATGATGTTCAAGCTTTGTCCCCTTGCAAACCCAGCAACAAGTTCCTTTCATTTCACTTTCCTCTTCCAGAGAAACATGTGGGCTCTCCTTCCTGGAGCCCTCTTGATCCTGAGGCATACCCCTTAATATCTCTCTAGAAGTTACAAAATAAAGAGAGTAATAAGAAGAGTAATGAGATAGTGTTCATGGACCATTCAGAAATCTGATGGTTCCTCTACCTCCTCCAATGAAAAGAGGGCACGTCTTGGACAGTGAAGGTCCTAGATGATGGATTTAAAGAATTAGAAGACCACAAAGATACAGGAACAGAGTTAGGTCACTCAGCATAGAGTTTGCTCAGCCATTACATCATGGCTGAATTATTACCCCTCTCAACCCATTCTCCTGTCTTCTCTGCATAACTTTTGACATCCTTTCTAATCAAGAACCTTTCAGCCTCTACTTTAAGTATACCCGATGACATGGCTTCCACAGCCTGCTGTGTCAATGGGCTCCACAGATTCACCACCCTTTCACTAAAAAAAAACTCCTCATCTCTGTCTTAAAGGGATGTCCTTGTATTCTAAGTCTGTGCTCTCAGGTCCTAGATTTTCCCACTATAGGAAACATCTTCTCCACATCCACTCTATCTAGGCCTTTCAGTTTTCCATAGGTTTTAATGAGATTCCACCCCCCCCACCCCATTCTTCCAAACTCCAGGGAATACAGACCCATCAAACGCTGCTCATACATTAACCCCTTCATTCCTGGGACCAATTAGATAGACATTTACACACGTACATGGATAGCAAAGATTTAAAGGAATGATAGGCCAACACAGGCAAATGGGACTCGCTCTGTTAGGCAACTTAGCTGACATGGATAAATTGGACTCTTATAGTCCTGACCAATTCGTTCCAGCATCAAAATCAAACTGCCTACTCATCTCAATATCATTTGTGGGACCTTACAGTACTCAGAGTGGAGGCTGGGTACAACAGTCCTGAAGTATCATAAATTGGCTCTGTGAACTTGATGAACCAATATTATTTATTCCTGGACAAAACAGCCAGATTCTTAGGCCTCTAAATCTTTAAAGCATAAATCAGGCACCCATACTTGGTATTTATAAACAAAAGTTGATTCATACCATTTAATCGGATGCCTCAGGACTGGGAAACATCACTGGGCATTGACAATCTCAAGACCCATCGTCAGGCAAACAAACACAGCAAAGTTAACCATAATCCCCTCCCACGCAGGCCTATCCCCATCTCAGTCTTTGTGTAATGGGTTGTCATCCTCTAATGCAACACAGAAAGGATGCTGTTTGTTTATTGAGTGGTTTCACAAGATCTGTACACACAAGGAAAGACGCCCAATGTCATTCAGACAGTTTTGTCCACTCTTTCAGACAGGTTCAGTGAAAGGGCCTGTGTTGAAGGATTTAGCTTAATGTGCACAATAATCAAAGGGCTTTTAGCCTGGCACCACTCTCATTTGCGAGCATTAATCTTTCATTCTGCACCCCTCCATCCTACTCCTGATCTCTTCACCGCCAGACTGACACACCAAAGTCCTTCCTATGTGAAATGAAACTCACTTCCTCACTGCTCCACGGACCCAAATTCAAACCTGACCCCTGGCGCTAGAGTTTGCCCATTCTCCCTGTGGCCATGTAAGCTTTTCTAGCTGCTCCAATTTCCTCCTATGTCTCAAAGACATGTGGGATATTCGGTTTGATGGCTCCGGGCCTGTACGCGCTGGAGCTTAGGAGAGTGTGGGGGGAATCTCATTTGATATTTTCAATTGATATTGAAAGGCCTAGATAAAGTGGATGTGGAGAGGATGTTTCCTATAGTGGGGGAGTTTAGGGCACAGCCTCAGTATAGTGGGATGTCCATTTAGAACTGAGATGAGAAGGAATTTCTTTAGCCAGTAAGCGGTGAATCTGTGGAATTGTTGCTATGTGCAGCTATTTAAGGCTATTCCTCGTGTAAGGTGGTGATAGGTTTTTGATTATTCTGGGTGTAAAAGGTTATGGGGAGAAAGCAGGAGAATGGAGTTGAGGGGGAATTGGATCAGCTGTGATTAAATGGTGCTGCAGACTCAATGCGCTGAGTTGCCTAATTCTGCTCCCACGTCTTATGGTCTTGGACATGTAGGCCATTAAGTGTCCCTGGCGTGCAGGTGAGAGGAAGTTGATGGGACGTGGAGAGAGTAGAAACTGGGTCAGTATAAATGGGTGCTTGAAATCTGTCAGCCATCAAACACACATCACACTGGCCAAATTTAACAGAAGGGCCTAATGACATGTTATGCTTCACCTACCTACAGAAAAAGATATCAATAAACTTGAAGGAATACAGAGAAAATTTACAAGGACATTGCTGACAGTTGTAGACTCCCAGTTGTAGCAAACTCACATCACCAGGTTCAGGAATAGTTACTACCCCTCAACCATCGGGGATAACCTCACTCAGCTTCACTTGCCTCATAATTGAAACGTTCCCACAACCGATATACTCAATTTCAAAGACTTTACATCTCATGTTCTCAATACCTATTGTTTATTTATTTATTATCATTTCTTCTTTTGTATTTGCATAGCTTGTTGGCTTCTGTACTCTGGTTGAATGCCCTAGTTGGGTGTCTTTCATTGATTCTATTATAGTCATAATTCTATTGATTTGTTGAGTATGCCCAGAAGAAAACTAATCTGTGTTGTATATGGTGACATACACGTACTTCGATAATAAAATTTACTTTGAGCTTTGAAGTTTGAAAAGTTTAGGATATTAAAGGGTATCAATAGGGTGAATGCATGCAGGCTTTTTGCCCTTCAGTTTTCAGTGAGACTAGATGTAGAGGTCATAAACTTAGGATGAAAGGTAAAATAGAGGAATCTGAGGGGGATGTAGTAATGAGAAGAGGGCATGTCCTGGATGGTGAGGGCCTTTAATGATGGATGCCACCTTCCTGAGGCATCACCTTTTGAAGGTAAACATAGAAACCCTACAGCACAATACAGGCACTCCAGCCCACAAAGTTGTGCCAAACATGTCCCTACCTTGGAAATTACTAGGCTTATCCAGAGCCCTTTATTTTTCTAAGCTCCATGTACTTATCCAGGAGTCTCTAAAAGACCCTATTGTATCCGCCTCCACCACCATTGCCAGCAGCCCATTCCACGCACTCAGCATTTTCTGCGTAAAAAACTTAACTGACATCTCCTCTGTACCTGCTCACTAGCACCTTAAACCTGTGTCCTCTTATGGCAGCTCCCAAGCCAGGCAACATCCTTGTAAATCTCCTCTGTACTTTCTATGGTTTCCACATCCTTCCTGTAGTGAGGCGACCAGAACTGAGCACAGTACTCTAAGTGGGGTCTGACTGGGGTCCTATATAGCTGCAGCATTACCTCTCAGCTCCTAAATTCAATTCCACGATTGATGAAGGCCAATGCACCTTCTTAACCAGAGTCAACCTGCGCAGCTGCTTTGAGTGTCCTTTGGACTCTGACCCCAAGAACCTCCACACTGCCAAGAGTCTGACCATTAATACTATATTCTGCCATCATATTTGACCTACCAAAATGAACCACCTCACACTTATCTGGGTTGAACTCCATCTGCCACTTCTCAGCCCAATTTTGCATCCTATCAATGTCAAGCTGTAACCTCTGACAGCCCTCCACACTATCCACAACACCTCCAATCTTTGTGTCATCAGCAAATTTGCTAACCCATCCCTCCACTTCCTCATCCAGGTCGTTTACAAAAATCACGAAGAGTAAGGGTCCCAGAACAGATCCCTGAGGCACTCCACTGGTGACTGACCTCCATGCAGAATATGACCCATCTACAACCACTCTTTGCCTTCTGTGGGCAAGCCAGTTCTGGATCCACAAAGCAATGACCCCTTGGATCCCATGCCTCCTTACTTCCCCAGATGTCTTTGATGACGGGGAGGCGTGTGCCCGCGATGAGCTCGCTGAGTCCACAACCCTCTGCAGCTTCTCTCGATCCTGGGCATTGGAACCTCCATACCCGG
Source organism: Hemitrygon akajei (assembly GCF_048418815.1). NCBI lineage: Eukaryota > Metazoa > Chordata > Chondrichthyes > Myliobatiformes > Dasyatidae > Hemitrygon > Hemitrygon akajei. Next base: position 11,024,220 of record NC_133142.1, read on the forward strand.
TGGTGGTGCCCTTCACGGTCCATCTGTAGAAATTTGCTAGAGTCTCCCCAACAGCAGTACAGGGGCATGTTCACCAGAGGAAGCACAGTTGTTCAAGATGGCAGCTCACCACTGCTTCACAGACCATAAGAGGTAAATATAATTACAGGCGCCAGAGTAGCATAGCAGTTAGCATGAAGCTACTACAGCTCGGGCCAAGATTCAGAGTTCAAGTCCATCAGTAAGAAGTTTACATATCCTTCTAGTGAGTGCATGAGTTTTCTCCAGGTGCTCTGGTTTCTTAGTAGGTTAATTGGTCATTGTAAATTGTCCTGTGATCAGGCTAGGGTTAATTCCGCAGTTTGCAGGTTGTGTGGCTCTTTCGGGCCAGAAGGGCACGTTCCACGCTGTATCTCTAAATCGATAACAGTAATGCCCAAATCCATCAATGCATAATCAAACAGAATTGGCACAGGTTGTGCTAGAAGGCCAGATAAAAAATGCAAGACTTTCCCCTGGGCACTATGGTGGCAAATTAATTGTTTGTTTTCAAACTGGCCCATATAATGCAGAATGCAGATTCAACCTCTGTAATCAGCACCCTTGGGAACTGGCTGGTGTCAGAGCACAGAAAATCCAGACAACAGAAATTACCCTGAATAATCTATCTCAGAGCAAAAGTATTTCTTTTTAAATACAGATAATCCCGGGTCACATAGGGGACTTGAGAATTGTCTGTAATCTGAAGTTTCTTTAAATCGGAAACACTGTTGGCTCAGAGTGCAGAAGTTGCATTAATAGCTTAATTGGGATGATCGGTAGCATAGTGGGCAATTAGCACAGAGCCTAACAGTGCTAATGGTGACCAATTCATTTTCCAGAATGCACACAAATGCTGGAGGAACTCAACACATTAGACAGCTGATATGGAAATGAATAAACAGTCAATAAAGTGTGTGTGTGTGTGTTTTACTCTGGATTTCTAGCATCTGCAGAATCTCTTGTGCTTACATTAAGCTGTAACAACTGGGGAGGGGAATTATAACCAGATTCGCCCAAGACACAGGTTCCACATCCTAACTAGCGTTACGCTTTAAAAACCACACTAGAAAGGTACACCACACAGGCAGTAAAGATCAGCATTGCACCAAATCCTGTCTGGTGGATTGGGTTAAAACTACCCCCAAGAGTTAAGTGAGCAAGCATCAATTTGCAAAACAGGCTCTCAATGGTGATGGTGGAAGTAGTTAAGGATCATTCAAATGCAAATTAGATAGATATCCTTCAGAAAATAAATCATTTGAAACCAGCCTGGTAAATGCAAGGAAGAAGTGACTTAGGACATATGGTTCCTGATTCTCTCCACCACTGTTTGTATTGCTCGTGCCTGCGTCTGTTTTACACCAACTCACAGGTTGATTGCTCTGATTATCAATGCTGTTGTGGCAATGCATGAGCAGGATGGTGGTCTCTAAAATGGGTTGATTAAGAGCTACTAACTGGGTTCCTGTCAGAAAGGGACACTTCAAAGAAGTTAATGCTGCCATTGTTAACTCCAGATTTGACTAAAGATAATCCTGAACTTTTTTTTGTAAAGCAAAATTTCGTTCAGAATCAGGTTTATTAAAACTGACATATGTTGAAATTTGTTGTTTTGAGAAAGTATATTTTGTCCAATTTCAGTACATTTTAGCCCACTTAGGCAGCTATCCCATTCAGTCGATGGGCAGTTAGTTGGAGCAATAGTTCGAGTTTCATGGAAATATAAACAAGAAAACCCGAGTAACAAATTATGTATTTAAATGAAACACAAAACAAATTAGAACACTACCAATACTACTCCAAGGCTATAAAACTGTGTATTAGTTCCTAATAGTTATCAACGGAGAAATTCATCCAGTGTACAACACCATGTTCTTTTGATTGACTGTAAATAAACAAAATCAGCATAGACACCTGGTGCAGATAATGGACTGCCTGCAATGACTGCACCCTCCAAATCTTTGTTTACATTGTTACATTCAAGATGATTGTTGATACCTTCAAATTTGTATATATTTAGATATCAATGTATATTTGAAGACTGGCAAACAACCAATGTGCAAAAGACGACAAACTATGCAAATACAAAAACAAATAATAATAAATAAACAGTACTGTGAACACAAGTTATACAATCCTTGAAAGTGAGCCCAGAGAAGCAAGAATGGAATATTATTGGCTTTAACAAGAAAGGCATTTGTAAGTCAAGGACACTGACATCAAATCATTGGAATTACAGTGAAAATCAAAAAATGGAACATTTGTAAATCAGCTTTGCCTGCGTGCTCTTTGAACCTGCTCCCAGTCAACATGGAAATTTCAGCTCTCCCTGTTCTAACTTGCAGCAACTGCAATTCGCCAACCAGCCTTCTCTTCACTGACCTGCACTTGCTCCATGTATGCTAGTACTTCAATTTTTTTTTAAATTCCCAGTATCGTGCTCAAATCCCTGCAGGACCTCATCCCTCCCCGTGCCTGTAATCACCTTCCAGCCTCCAAGATATCTGCACTCCAGTCTTTGGCACGTTTAATGATTCCTCCCTTGGCATCCCTCCAACATCTTGAGCTGCAATTCTGGCATTCCCTTCTGAACCTCTCCTCCTTCCTTCACGATGTTTCAAAAATCTCTCTTTGATCACCTTTTTAGTCACCTACCCTAATATCTCTAGTCATTGCTGCCAAACTTTATAAAAATCTTCCTATAAACAAACCATCTAGCAGAATTTGGTATGCTCAAATGCACTATTTAAATGCAAATTCCTGATGTTCTTGTTGAGTTTGCTCGGAGGACACTCTCTCCAACATCACAAAATATATTTTGAAAAGAAATGTTATACACATATTAAATTTTCAGGATCTGTGGTCAAGGATCAACTTCGTTTACCATATACATTTACACACATTAGGAATTTGCTGTGGTGTGTTGGTGCAACATTATGAAAAATAAATTATCCAAAAATAAAGTTAGAAGTACAGATATAGAACAAAATCTGCATAAATACCAGCATGTATTTAGAATGTAAACAGCATTACAGCACTTTAAGTGGCTTGAAGTGTTTACAGTGCAGTAACTAGATAGAGGGCAGGAAGGGGACTAACTAGAATGGCTCAAACACGAGGAAATCTGCAGATGCTGGAAATTCAAGCAACACACACAAAATGCTGGTGGAACGCAGCAGGCCAGGCAGCATCTATAGGGAGAAGCACTGTCGACGTTTGGGGCCGAGACCCTTCGTCAGGTCTCATGGCTATCCTGACGAAAGGTCTCGGCTCAAAACGTCAACTGTACTTCTTCTTATAGATGCTGCCTGAGTGGTGTCAAAACCGATCATTGATTTCAGGAACAGGAAACTGAAGATCCATGAGCAAGTCCTCATCTGGGGGGGTGGGGGGGGGGGTGAAAATCAGAGGTGGAGAGGGTCAGCAACTTTAAACATTCATGGTGTTATCATTTCAGAGGACCCATTATCAAGAAAGCACTGTAGTGCCTCTACTTCCTCAGGAGTTTGTGAATATTCGGCATGACATCTAAAACTTTGACAAACCTCTATAGATTTGTGGTAGAGACTATATTGACCGGTGCATCATAGTCTAGTGTGGAAACACTAATGCCGTTGAATGGAAAATCCTACAAAGACATAATACATTCCAACCCATCACAGGTGTGGTGAACTACATATACCTGTCTGGACACGCCCCCTGCTGACTGCTCCTGTGACCCCTCCCACTGACCCCTGTATAAAGGTGATGGAGGTCTGAGCCCGGCCTCTCAGTCTCCAGGATGTAGTATGGTGGTCAACCACTGCTTGTTCCTTCTTCCAGTCAATAAAAGCCGATATCTCGTCTTTACGTCTCAGAGAGAGTTATTGATGGTGCATCAATTTTATTGACTGGAAGTTTTAAAACATGGAAAGCGTTTTACGTCCGGAAAGATTGGATTTGGACCCCCAAGACCCTGAAGCAGCTCTTGCCTTTGAACTCTGGCTTGCATGCTTCCAATCATACTTGGAGGAGGTTAGTGCAACTGAACCCGCTGTTATGCACTGAATTCTCCTCTCGAGGGTCACTCCGAAAGCTTACTCACTTATCAGGGGTCTGTCGACCTACGAAGGGGCACTGGATGCCCTCAAAAGACAGTACCTGCGGCCGGTGAACATCGTCTACGCAAGACATCGCTTAGCTACGCGACGACAGCAGCCTGGAGAATCGAGCGCCCAGTTTCTCCGAGCCCTACAGACATTCGTCCGAACTTGTGACTGCAAAACTCTCACGGCGGAACAGCATGCGGAACTCTTGGTACGAGACGCCTTTGTTACAGGAATCAGGTCAGTGTATGTGCGCCAGCGGCTGCTGGAAAATGCCGATCTTACCTTATGCTCAGCGATCGAGACGGCTGACATGCTGGAGGCTGCGCTGCACAATGCTGACGCTGTCCAGCCGCGCGATCCCTCGCCGGTCCCGTGGACGCCTCAGACCCCGCCGCCTCCGGTTCCCGCGAGCGAATTTGCCAACGCCACTGCTAGTCGCGATTCCACGAACTCCCCGAACCCGACCACAGCTGCGGCCAGTCAAAAGCCCGCGCAGTGTTACTTCTGCGGACTCGAAAAGCACCCCCGAAAACGCTGCCCGGCCCGAGAAGCGACCTGCTCCAGCTGCGGGAAGAAGGGTCATTTCGCCAAGTTCTGTAAGTCTAAACCACGAGCGGGGTCGGGCAGCGCTGCGTGTGAGGCATGGGAGCTGCCATCTTGCCTGCCCGCCTCATGCGAGGCATGGGGGCCGCCATCTTGCATGCCCGGATGTGGGCGGCCATCTTTGTCGGCGTCAACATGCCCCGCTCCTACCCACCGGTGCTTACCGGGCACCAAGACGGCGGTTCAACTCTGGCTTCCATAACCCTCGACCAAAGCGCTCCACACCAGCTTGCAAGGTCAATGATGGACATCCTGATGGAGGGGCACAGGACTAGCTGCCTGTTTGACACAGGCAGCACAGAGTTTTATTGACCCGGACACAGTGCAATGCTGCGGACTCGTGACACGGCCGGTAAGCCAGAGAGTCACCTTGGCTTCTGGGTCGTATTCCACAGACATCCGGGTGGGTTGTGTAGCGACATTGGTGGTGCAGGGCACAGAATATCGGGACTTTGCACTACTGGTCATGCCTCAACTGTGCGCACCTGTGCTATTGGGGCTGGACTTCCAGAGCCACCTCGAAAGTGTGACTATGGCATATGACGGGCCCCTCCCACCACTCACTGTCAGGAATCCTCAGTTTGGTGGGACTTCGTCATATACCCCGTTACTGACCACACACACACACACACCGAAACACACATCCCACCCAGCACCATGCCGACAGCTGCGCTACCGACACCACTTGCAGCCTCTCCACCCTCAAGATCCCTCCCCCACCGCTGTTTGCCAACCTGACCCCCGACTGTAAACCTGTGGCAACTAAATCAGAAGGTACAGCGTGGGGGACAGGGCCTTCATTCAGTCAGAGGTGCAGTGGCTGCTCGGGGAGGGGATCATTGAGCCAAGCACAAGCCCTTGGAGGTCCCAGGTGGTTGTTGTTCGGACCGGGCAGAAAAATAGGATGGTTGTGGACTATAGTCAGACCATCAATAGGTTTACGCAGCTTGACGCGTACCCCCTACCCCGCATTGCGGATATGGTCAACCAGATAGCTCAGTACAAGGTGTACTCGACAATAGATCTGAAATCCGCTTATCACCAGCTCCCCATCCGCCTAGAGGACCACCCCTACACCGCCTTCGAGGTGGGCGGCAGGCTCTATCACTTCCTGCGCGTCCCATTTGGTGTCACAAATGGTGTCTCGGTCTTCCAGAGGGAAATGGACCGGATGGTGGACCAGTGCCAACTGAAGGCCACATTTCCCTATCTGGATAACATCACCGTCTGTGGTCACGACTGGCCGGATCACAACGCCAACCTCCAACGATTTTTCCAAGTGGCCTAAGCCCTGAACCTTACTTATAATAGGGACAAATGTGTGTTCGGAACCACCCGACTCGCTATCCTTGGGTATGTCGTGGAAAACGGGGTCATTGGCCCTGATCCCGACCGTATGCGCCCCCTGTTAGAACTCCCTCTTCCCACCACTCTCAAAGCCCTCAGACGGTGCCTGGGCTTCTTTTCCTATTACGCCCAATGGGTCCCCTATTACGCAGACAAGGCCTGCCCCCTGGTCAAGTCTACCACTTTTCCCCTCTCTGCCGAGGCCTGCATTAAAGGGGACATTGCCAAAGCAACGATGCATGCGGTGGACGAGACCATTCCCTTCCAAGTAGAGAGTGACACCTCCGATTTCGCGGTTGTTGTTACCCTCAATCAGGCAGGCAGGCCAGTAGCATTCTTTTCTCGTACCCTTCAAGGCTCTGAAATTCGGCACTCCGCGGTAGAGAAAGAAGCCCAGGCCATAGTGGAAGCTATTAGGTACTGGAGGCACTATCTTGCCGGCAAAAGGTTCACCTTGCTGACCGACCAGAGCTCAGTTGCGTTCATGTTCAGCAACCAACAGCGGGGCAAAATCAAAAATGATAAAATTTTGCAGTGGAGAATAGAACTCTCCACCTACAACTATGACATCCTGTATCGGCCTGGAAGGCTCAATGAGCCCCCTGATGCCCTATCCCGGGGAGCGTGTGCTAGCGCACAGCTCGACCAACTATACGCCCTCCATGCACATCTTTGCCATCCGGGGGTCACCCAATTTTACCATTTCGTGAAAGCCCGGAACCTGCCGTACTCCCTGGAGGACATCAGGACGATGACCAGGGACTGCCAAATCTGCGCTGAGTGCAAACCGCACTTCTACCGTCCTGAAACGGCGCAACTTATCAAGGCCACCCGCCCCTTTGAGCGACTGAGTGTTGACTTTAAGGGCCCCCTTCCCTCCACCGACCGCAATGTCTACTTTCTCAACATTATCGACGAGTACTCGCGGTTCCCCTTTGCCATCCCCTGCCCCGACACCACTACCACGTCCGTCATAAAAGCCCTGCGCCAGCTCTTCACTCTGTTCGGATATCCCTGCTATATCCACAGTGATAGAGGGTCCTCCTTTATGAGTTACGAGCTGCGCCAGTACCTGCTGGCTAGGGGCATTGCTACTAGTCGGACCTCGAGCTATAATCCCCAGGGAAATGGACAGGTGGAGAGGGAGAATGCCACAGTGTGGAAGGCCACACTTTTAGCCCTAAAGTCAAAAGGGTTGCCGGTCTCTCGATGGCAGGAGGTCCTCCCCGAGGCACTCCACTCCATCCGCTCCCTGTTATGTACGTCCACCAATGCCGCCCCTCACGAGCGCCTATTCTCTTTTCCCAAGAAGTCTGCCACTGGGACCACCCTACCAGCTTGGCTGACGTCCCCAGGGCCAGTGCTGCTCCAGAAACATGTGAGGAGTAATAAATACTCCCCGCTGGTCGAGAGGGTTCATCTTCTACATGCGAACCCCCAGTATGCCTACGTGGTCTTACCTGATGGGCGGGAGGACACGGTCTCCATCCACGACCTGGCACTCGCAGGAGCAGCAGACCACTACCCCGAACACTCCACGGTAACTATGGACCCTGTACCCGAGGTGACACCGCGCACACCAAGCCCTACACAGACCCCTCACGACACTCATATACCGGGCGTCTCGTACGCGTATATACCAGGCACCTCGCACACACGTGAGGGATCAATGACGCCTAGTGGGCTAACACCTCCAGTTAGGCCGGAACCAGCACAACCACCATCTCCGGTGCAAGCACCACCGGCACCTGTGCAATCACCACCTCCAGCACCTGTGCAATCATCACCACCGGCACCTGTGCAATCACCACCGGCACCTGTGCAATCACCACCACCGGCACCTGTGCAATCACAGCTGGTGCTACGTAGATCGCAGCGACAGATTCGACCACCTGATAGGCTTAACCTGTAAATATACTTGTAAGAAACTTCGCCACATGGGGACTCTCTTTTAAAACAAAGGGGGGGTGAATGTGGTGAACTACATATACCTGTCTGGACACGCCCCCTGCTGACTGCTCCTGTGGCTCCTCCCACAGACCCTTGTATAAAGGCGATTGAGGCCTGAGCCTGGCCTCTCTGTCTCCAGGATGTAGTATGGTGGTCAACCACTGCTTGTTCCTTCTTCCAGTCAATAAGAGCCGATATCTCGCCTTTACGTCTCAGAGAGAGTTATTGATGGTGCATCAACAGGTAAAGGCCACCCCACCATTGAGCACATCTACAGAAAATGCTGTCACAAGAAAGCAGCATCCATCATCAGAGACCCCCCCATCACACCGACCGTGCTCTCTTCTCACTGCTACCACCAGTAAGGTGGTACAGGATCCTCAGGATTCACACCACCCGTTTCAGGAACCATTATTAACCCTCAACTGTCTGGTTCTTCTCTGACCCATCTCTGAAATATTCCAACAGCCTATGACCTCACTTTCAAGGACTCTTCGTCTCATGTTCCCGATATTTATTGCTCATTTATTATTATTATTTCCCTTTTCTTTTGTAATTGTACAGTTTATTGTCTTTTGAACTTTGGTTGTTTGCCTGCCTTGTTGGGTGCAGTCTTTCATTGATTCTATTATGGTTATTGGATTTACTGAGTACGTCTGCAAGAAAACAAATCTCAGGTTGTATATGGTGACATCATATGCACTTTGATAAAAAGTTTACTTTGAAGTTTGAACTTTGAACACATGGGCTTCCTCCAGGTGCTTCAGCCTTCTCCCACAATCAAAGACTTAGCCGTTACAGTAGGTGGATAAATTGTCCAGTGACTAGGCTTGGGATAAATAGGGAAGTTGCTGGGAGCTGCAGCTCATTAGAGCGCAGAGGCCCTTCCAGTCTATCACTAAAATAAACAAAAGTTAACTCCCTCAGGGATGAAACTTTAAAGGCGGCATGAGGTTTTCGCTTTAATAGCCCTTTACAGAAGGGAGTTTTGGGAAGAGTCAGTTTGCTGGGCGGGTGATATCCGCAATGATTTTTGCTCCTTTTTTGCCACAATACTAGTATTTATTGCCCGCCTCTAATTTTCCTTAACGTGTTGGTGAGCCACCTACAGACATATAGCTTCTTCAAGTATCGAGCACAAGAGATTCTGCAGATATTGGAAATCCAGAACAGCACATACAAGGTGCTGGAGGAAGTCAGCAGGTCAGGCAGCTTCTATGAAAATGAATAAACAATCGATGTCTTGGGCTGAGAGAAGATGTAAGAGGGAGCCAAAGCAGGAAATTGAAGAAGTGGGAAAGGGGAAGGGGGGAAAAATTATTTAAAGAGAAATCAATGTTCATCTCTTCTCACCTACCTATCACACCCCCCACCCCCGAAATGCCCCACTCCTTCCCTTTCTCCCATGGTCCAATCTCCTCTCCCAAGGAAACTGCAGAAAGTTGTGAACTTGGTATCCAGGAGTTCTTCAAAGGAGCAGTGCCTCAAAATAAGAATTTATCATTAAGGACCTGCATCACACAGCACAAGCCTTTTTCTCATTGCTACCATCAGGGAGGAGGTACAGAAACCTAAAGGCACACAGTCAATGATTCAGGAACAGCCTCTTCCCCTCTGCCATCTGATGTCTGAATGGACATTGAACCTATGAACGCTACCTCACTACATTTTCTACACTACTTATTTTATATACCACCTATAATTCAGTTTTTATGTATTGCAATGTATTGCTGCCAAAAAAAAAACAAATTTCACAACATATGCCAGTGATATTCAAATTGATTCTGATAAGGAACTTCTTCTCCAGCACTTAATCTTTTCCACCTATTGCCTCCCAGCTTCTTATTTCATCACCACCAACCCCCCCCCCCACCTCTCCCACCCACCTGACCTCCTTTCTAGACCTGCTGCTGAAGGGTCTCAGCCTGAAACATTGACTATGTATTCATTTTCATGGATGCTGCCCGATCTACTGAATTCCTCCAGCATTTTGTGTGCGTCGTTCTTCAAACACTGCAGTCCTTATTAGCATCCATCCAATTTTCAATGCTAGGGAGGAGAAATACTGCAAAATGAACAATCAACTTGCCACATTATCTTGGTGATGCCCTGAAAGACTTCTGACGGTACGACTGAGCTTGGAACCGCAAACATTGGGCACAAAATGCCCTTATGCATACTAATCATCTGGCTTATATCCCAGGGTAGTTAAGTTGTATTTTCCTCAAGTCCTCTTTCTAAAAAAAGGGAAAATCCCTGCTGTTTTATGTCTCCTTGGCAAACCACAGTAGTGTGCAACAAGCTTGATTTAAGGAGGTTATGTAATCAACACTTCGACAGACAAATGGGGACCCATCCAGTTCGTTCTGTCTGGCACCAGTTGATGGGGTTCCAGCATTCACTTGTCATCAGGAGTGACAGCCAGATGAAAGTTGAAACTGTGCAGGTCAAGATGGTATAGAGCTGCCTGCACTATGCCTGCAGTAGGCCTGGGTGGTGGTTCAATAATAGAGACCAACAATAACTATGTCTTGTTTCCCCCCCCCCCCAAAAAACAAAATTAACCTCACCAGTGCTGTTTCGTACACCTGGGTATCGCTGAAGTGAAGGATTGGCTCCAACCCTGCTGCCCCTACTGGTGAGACCCACTGCTTCAGTTTTAATGAGTTAATGTGTTTTACAAGGTCCTGGTGAGGCCTCACTTTGGAGTATTGCGAGCAGTTCTGGGCCCCTCATCCAAGAAAGGATGTGCTAACATTGGAGAAGTTTCAAAGGAGGTTCACAAAAATGATTCCAGGATCGCAAGGCTTGTCACATGAGGAGCATTTGATGGCTGTGGGCCTCCACTCACTGGAATTCAGAAGAATGAGGGAGAGCCTCATTGAAACCTATTGAATGTCAAAAGACCTCACTAGAGTACATTTGGAGAGGATATTTCCTGTTGTGGTGAAATCCAAGACCAGAGAACACAGTCTAAGAACAGAGAGACATCAATCTAGAATAGAGGTGAGGAGGAATCTCTCTAGTCACAGCGTGCTGAATCTGTGGAATTTGTTGCCACAAGCAGCTTGGGAGGCCAAGTCATTGTGTATATTTAAGACAGAGTTTGATAGATTCTTGGTTAGTCAGGGTATAAAGAGATATGGAGAGCATGCAGGAGATTGGGGCTGAGAGGGTAATGGATCAGCCATATTGAAATGGTGGAGCAAACTTGATGAGCCAAATGGCCTAATCCTGCTCCTATATCTTATGGTCTAATACACACAAGCTGCAGGAGAAACTCACCAGATCAGGCAGCATCTATGGAGAGGAATAAACAATCAACATTTTTCCATCCATCCACCTTCTACCTCACCTGGTTTCACCTATCACCTGCCAGCTTGTACTCCTCCTCCCCCCCCCCCCCCACCATCTATTTATTCTGGTTTCTTCCTCCTTCCTTTCCAGTCCTGATGAAAGATCTCAGCCCAATACATTGACTTTTTAAATTCCTTTCCATAGATGCTGCCTGACCTGCTGAGTCCCACCAGCATTTTGTGTGTGCTGTTCTGACTTTCCAGCATCTGCGGAATCTTGTGTTCACGAGTTGATAATTGCCACTCGCTGTACTACACAATATCCAGGGCCCCTGAGGGAAAAGCGAGGTTCAAACTGATAGCTGGAAACTTTCTGCACAAGCAGTAATCGGCAGATGATGGACACATGAAGAACTTTTGTGAGATCAGAAGAAACAGTTTCCAATAGCAGAATGGACAAAAATCAGAAGGCAGAGAACCAGAAGTGAGAAGTGTATGTATGATTTCTCTAACCTCAATCTAGAGCCCCTCCTTCCCTTTCTACTTTGGTCCACTCTCCTCTCCCAACAGCCCTTTACCTTTCCCATACCTCACTCCCCTGCTTCTCAATTCATTCTCTCCTCCCCAGCCACCTACCCTCCCCTAAATCTGGCTTCCCTATCAGCATCCTTCTCCTCCCACCTTATTATTCTGATTTCTTCCCCCCTCCTATCTAGTCATGCTGAAGGTCTGAAACATTGGTTCTTTATTCCTCTCTTATAGATGCTGCCTGTCCTGCTGAATTCCTCCTGCAATTTGTGTGTGTTACTCTGTACAATAGCCCTCTGTGATCAGGAGTGTGATACCCCTAACAGAAGCAGATTCAATATCAACCTTCAAAAGGGAATGGGAGCCCTACGAGAAACAGGATACATGTTGAACGAGGGAGTGGTACTAATTGGAAAATAAAACTGTTGAAGAACTAGTAGTTGCAATGTGGGCTAACTGGCTTCCTTTAGTCCAAGATCTGCATTTACATAGCACCTTACCAGAGCTTCCCAAAGTAGCTTACAGCCAATGAAGTATTCTTGAAATTTGCCATTTAGGAAATGCAACTGTTAGTTTATGTATAGCATGTCCCATAATGAACAGAAAATCTAGGTTGGTGATAATGATATTGACCCCAAGGGAACTCCCCTCCTCTTCTTCAGATGCACCAGGAGAAGAGTCATACCCAACTCATACATGCTGGCCAAGATGCCCTAGCTAGTCCCACTTAATTAAGATGATCTAGGATTAGCTTTATTTGTCACATGTACAGCGAAACATCAACACATATAGTGAAACATCAACACTTGTGTCAAATCATTTTAAGTTTCAATTAAATCACCTTAGATTCTTTGAAACCCCAGCAGGTGCAAGCCTAATTTGACCACCCTCTCTTTATAAGTAAGAGTACCTGTCTACTCCAGTCTCTGGGGAAAAAAAGGAACCAGAATACTGGAAGAACCCGATAGATCAGCAATATCTACAGAGGCAAAAGTCAACATTCTAGGTCAAGATCTGCAGTAGGACTTTAAATGTCACCTCTTGCCAGCAGAGAGTTCTCCTAGCAACCTGTCCTTTGTTCCTAATTCCCATATTTGCAATCTCTTTTGTTTTCATTAACTTGGTAATGAATCTCAGAACTCCTTCCAACACATTAACATCCTAAATAAGGAATAATTTTGTACACAGGAAGCATAACCAGTCTAAATCCATCTCCAATTTTCCCAGCAATTAAAATATTGCATGATCTCTCCTAATTACTTGCTAGACAGGACCAATGGAAGACGTCTCTTGCTTTTCATGGAGTTCTGCTTGCTCTCAAGGAAAGAACACAAGGACCAATCAGCAAGAGAACTGGACAGTAGATCCAATTTTTGCAGGAAGTCCAATGGGTAGAAAATGAACACTGCCAGTAATGATGACATTCAACACAATACGTAGTTATAAGCTATAAGACATAGAGAAGAATTTGGCCATTTAGCCCATTGAGTTTTCTCTGCCACTTTTGCCTCCCATTCAAAAGAATTGGAATAAATGTTATCATCTTCCCTTATCCACCTTCCTGGAACTTGAGGAACTGAACGCAGAGGCTCAGATGAGACACAGATCTGATGGAGTACCACACAAATGGAGGAACTACCTTTTCAATAAGATCCGTCACCCACCACATGGGCATAAACAGTGCCCTATCACCCATTCAGGAGGGTGGTGGTGGGACAGCGGTTACTGTCAATGTTCTGGCCAACCAATATCACCACACAAACACCATCTAGTTTCTCAAGCACGTCCCACCAGCTTTATTCACCACTACTCTGAACTCATAACCTTTTCAAGGACCCTACACTTTATGTTACTGGCATTACTTATTTGCTGTTTCTTGTACATACACACTAGACTATTTACAACAAGGACAACTTACAACTAATGTTCTCAGTATTGTTTTGGTTTATATGCATAGTTTGTCTTCTTTTGTACATTGGTTGTTTGTCATTTTGTTATTTATAGTTTTCCATAAAGTTTATTGCATTTCTTTATTTTCCTGTAAATGCCTTCAATAAAATTAATTTCAGGGTAGTATATGGTTACATACACAGACTGTGATAATAAATTTACCTTGAACTTTGTGAACCAGTTATGTAATCGTGGCTGCTCAGCCCTAGGCCTCAAATCCATTTCTACATCAGTTCCCCAATCTTCTTTACATTTATCGGCATCCTCGTTAAATACTCCCAATGACCTAACCTCTGTAACCCTCTAGGATAGAGAATTACAGGGAATTGCCACCCTCTGGAAGAAGAAATTTATATGCACCTCAGATTTATGTGGCAGTTCATTATCTTGTAACCAAGTCCTTTGTTCAAAACTGTCCCACTAGTTTAAAGTAAGTTTATCAAAGTACGGACCTGTTACCATATCCTACCTTGTGGGTCATTTTCTTCCAGACATGTACAGAGGGAAAAAAATACAATAGAATTTTATGAAAAAGTATGCATAAACAAAGACTGACAAACAACCAATGTGCAAAAGAAACTGCAAATAAAAAATGAATAGTGAGAACACAAGCTGTAAGAGTCCATAGGTTGTAGAATCAGTTCAGAGTTGTGGTGAGTGAAGTTATCTACACTGGTTCAGAAGCCTGATGGCTGTAGGCCAATAACTGTTCCTGAACATGGTGGGGTATGATCCAAGGCTTCTGTACCTCTTTCCCAGTGGTAGCAGTGAGAAGGGGGCATGGTAGGGGCTTTTGATGAAGGATTGTGTTTCCTTGTCTTAGTGCTCCATGTGAATGCCTGTGATGCACTTGGCAGTATCCCCAACTTTTGGTAGACTTTACTGTTCCTGGCATTGATGTTTCCATACCAGCCCATGAAGCTACCAGTTAGGATATTCTCCACTATTCAACTATAAAAGGTTTTGTTGACATGCCTCAATCTATGAAAACCTCTAAGAACGTAGAGGCAGAGTTGTTCCTTCTTTGTGAAGACACTTGTGTGCTGGCCCCAGGAAAAGCTGTGCAGTAGAAACTGCAAGCAGTTGAGTGCACATCACACACAACCTCTTTTGGTCCCAGAAAACATCCTACACAGTCAAGAAAGCTCAGTGCTACCTCTATTTTATGAGGGACCTGACGAGAGCAGGACCTTGTATAGCAATACTCGTGACAGGCGTGCAATAGAGCATCCTAACAAGCTGCATCACTGATGGATGTAATCTGCACTGCCGTGGACAGGAAGGCTCGAAGTCGTCAAAATTGCCCAACACATCACTGGCACCAGCCTACCCACTATCAAGGATATACTTACAGAAAAATGCTAAAAAAAGGGCCATGAAGGATCCCACACACCCTGCTCGTGGACTGCTGGTCCCACTTCCATTAGGGAGAAAGCTACATAGCATCCGGGTCAGAACCACCAGATGCAAGAACTGAAGAAGGGTCTTGGCCCGAAACATCGACAGTGCTTCTTCCTATAGATGCTGCCTGGCCTGCTGCGTTCCACCAGCATTTTGTGTGTGTTGTTTGAATTTCCAGCATCTGCAGATTTCCTGGTAGATGCAAGAACTGTTACTTTTCCCAAGCAGTAAAGCTGATTAACACATACACCGGCCAACTCTACCACTACTTTATTATATTCCATCAGTTAGCTTATATACAGCCTAACATCTCTTTATGAACATACAATCTATAAAAGCTATTTATATTTAATGTGTTTTATTACTATGTTCTGTATCATGCGATTCTTTTTGTGCTGCATTGCATCCAAAGTAACAATTACTTTGTTCTCCATACACTGTGTACAGGAAATGACATTAAATAATCTTCAACCTTGAGATCCTCTGATATGTTCATGCCCATGAATTTAAAACTACCCTCTCTCTGTCTCCAGTAGAAACATCTCAACGTCCACCTTCGCTGGATGTCTCTCTGGATTACGTGTTTCAATTAGATTACTCATTTCGAAACGTGAAAAAGCATGAGTATTATTACGTCATCCGTGAGAGCACAGCCCTCTCACCCCAAGAATAAGCACAGGTCACCAAAATCAGGTGGCCTGATCTTTCTCTGCTTCAACGGCCGCGCAGTGTTCCCACCGCTCTGAACCTTTCCCATTGTTCCAGGGCTTCCTGCGATGTGGCAGGCACTATACAAATGCAACTTTTTATTGCTTTGTTCTAGAAGTCGGGTACGTAGAACAGTTTAGCGCAGTACAGTCCCTTCACCCCACAATGTTGGGCCGACCTTTTTAACCTGTTCCAAAAATCAATCTAACCCTTCTCCCCCCCCCCACAGCCCTCCAGTTTTCTATCATCCATGTGCCTAAGATTTTCTTCAATACCCCCAATGTATCTGTCTTTACCATTACCCCAGCAGAGCGTTCCACGCATCCACCGCTCCCTGTGTAAAGAACTTGCCTCTGATAATCCCCCTATAATTTCCCCCAATCACATTAATAAGTTGTATTATTGGTTTCCACCCTGGGGGAAGTCCCTGGTTAACGACTCTGTGCAAAGCCAGGGAGCAAAACAGTTAATATCCAAAGCAACGCACTGGAGGAGCTCTGCAGATCAGGCAGCAAATATGGAAGTGAATAGACATCCATCCGAGACACAAGAACATATACACTCCGCAAACAAATAAACTTTACAAGCAGGCGTTTGAGAACACGCGCTAACGAAGCTACCAGGAACTGTTCAATCGATCATTCGCACCGACGCCTCGCACGTTAAACTGACCCACCGTTCAGCAATGACCTGCATTCGCACCGCACCTTAAATTCGCAGTCGCACGTTAACCCTTTCTTGCATCCGAAAGTCCACAGGTGAAAATACATTCGCACCACTAAGAAGCTAACCTTGACCAACCGCACTTCCAGGAAGAGATGGAGATGCCCGACCAGTTAGGCTGGTTAACGAGAGCCGACCTTTCCCCGTGCAGGCTGCTCTCAAATCCGAAGATACCATCGGGGGGGGACAGCCCTGTAGCATGCAGTTTACCTGCCGGTTCCAAATGGGACGCTCCACAGAAGCGTAGGTACTTTTATTTGCTTCCTACACTCAGTGCATGGATGGTTAACTCAGCGAGCGACCGCCCCACTAAACCACGGTACAAGTGTCCCTGTGCATCTCCAACCGGGAGATTCTCTCTCTTTCTCCGCAATACATTTCACGTTGCAACTTTCCAAAGTAGCTGCAGCAAAACTTTCTGATCGTTTGCAAGTGTAGATAAACTTTCTAATTCTTTTGAAAAACTTCTGACCTGGGTCAGATAAGGTTTCTGCATGGGAGCAGGCTCAGATACTTGTACCCGTAAAACGGCAAAAATGTCCTCAACATTGTCATTTTTAAAAAAAACGACAATAATATTCACTTAACTGTACAGACAGACCCATCAATGCTTCTCGCTCAACTCGCCTCCCAGCAAGGTCGTATCGCCACTTAGCGCGGGAGAGGAGAGGAGGTGAATCTTTAGTCTGTGTGGGCAGGGAGAGGGGGGGGAAGGGATCTAACTTGCCTTATTCCGAGAGAGCCTTTCACAAAAAGAGACCCCCACACACGCCGGCGAGCGCGGAATCCAGTCTGGTGGTTGCAACCAGCTCCGAAGCTGCCAAATCCTGAGGCGTGGGTCAGAGGCAGAGTCATTAAGAAATTTGGAGAAAAAAAACACACACGCTTAGAGAGAAAGATGTAGGAGTGCCTCAGGGAGGGGATGGTCCACTCCGAAGCAATCTCTGCCTTATGACTGGCGAACTTTGAAATCACCTGCCGTCACTGGAGATTATCAGAGGGTAAATATGCAGGAGGAGAAATGGCCTCATTCATTAACCCCTTCGAGGTGCCCCTGGCTCTGGTCAACAAAGGAACTGGGATTTTTTTTTCTGTTTGTGTTCTTCATTACGCCAATCATCAGATTTTTATTTTGCTCTGCGCCTCTTCTACCGAAATAGTGATCGATATCGGCACGGAAATCAAAACATCACCATCTGCCCCGACCCGAGACGACCTCTGTAATCATACAGCCATCTCCAGCTACCGACCCTGGTCAGAACTAAGATCATTCTCATTGACATATGTCGTGATGTTTTCTGGCACCCGTACAGTTCAAGAAATAAAAGTTACTAGATGTTATATAAATAAATAATGACATTAATAATCCAAAAGTGGATAGCGGGAGAATATTTATGGGCCAGTCTAATCACCTCCCACCCCCTGACCCTTCCTCCAGTCAGTTTTTATCAACCCCTCTGCACCCATTGACCCTTCCTCTGGTCAGTCTAATCACCCCCATCCCCTGACCCTTCCTCTGGTCAGTCTAAACACCCCCCTTGCACTGACCGTTCCTCTGGTCAGTCTAATCACCCCCATCCCCTGACCCTTCCTCTGGTCAGTCTAATCACCCCCATCCCCTGACCCTTCCTCTGGTCAGTCCAATCACCCCCCTTGCACTGACCGTCCCTCTGGTCAGTCTAATCACCCCCCTTGCACTGACCCTTCCTCTGGTTAGTCGAATCACCCCTCTTGCACTGACCCTTCCTCTGGTTAGTCTAATCACCCCTCTTGCACTGACCGTCCCTCTGGTCAGTCTAATCACCCCCATCCCCTGACCCTTCCTCTGGTCAGTCTTGTCACCCCGCCTACACAGACCCTTCATTTGGTCAGTCCAAACACCTCACACCTCACACCTCAGCTTCACTTGCTGACCATGTGTAGTGGGTCACTGACCATATGTGGAATGTCATGGAGTAATACAGCAGGGGGAAAGGCCATTCAGCCCAACACATCCATGCTGACCCATTAACAAGCAGGTTTACAAGTGCACCTAACACAGTGGCCACATACAGTAAACATACAGTATTTTCAAATGGGAGAACCCCACCAAGCCGAATGAAAGTGCAGAGACATTAGAAGAAACCAGTGTAGTCAGTTACCTCAAAGATTGTAGGTGGGCCCAGAATCTCTTCATACCTGTTGCTCAGCACTGAACAGAAGAGTCTGCTTACTATATGTGTTCAGCTCTCTGGGTGGGACTAACAGCCACAAAGCACCTTGTCCGCAGATCAGGGCACTATCCCTGAGCTATGGTTAATACCAATGTAGTTTAAACTATGTCCAGTATTTACTGACTTAGAACCTGCTCTTGTTCATAGGCTAAACAATGTAACTGCCCTGATCGAGGGATCAGAGGTGAAAAGGGTGAGCAGATTCAAGTTCCTGGGTGTCAACATCTCTGAAGATCTACCTCAAGCCCAACGTAACGATGCGATTACAAAGAAGGTGCAACGGTGGCTGTATTTCATAAGGAGCTTGAGGAGATTTGGTATGCGTTCAAAGACTCTCGCAAATTTCTACAGATGTACCACGGAGAGCCATCGTTGTCTGGTACAGAGGAGCCCCTGCACAGGATTGGAAAGAGATGCAGAAAGTTGTGAGCTCAGCCAGCTCTATCATGGGCATTGAGAACTTCTTCAAGAGGTGACGCCTCAAAATTGTGGCATCTATCATTAAGGACCCCCATCACCCAGAACATGCTCTCATTTCATTGCTATCATCAGGGAGAAGGTGCAGGAGCCTGAAGATGTACACTCAATATTTCAGGAAGCATTTCCTCTCCACTGCCATCAGAATTCTGAACGGACAATGAACCCATGTACACTACCACACCATTCACTTTGGTCTCTTTTTGCACTTCTTATTTGATTTAATCATATTGTAATTTTTATTTTTAAATTATGTATTGTAATGTAATGCTGCTGCAAAACCACAAGTTTCATGACATATGTCAATGATATTAAACCTGATTCTAATTCTTATTCTCATCACTATTCATCCACGTTGCAAATTTACACTGTAATACCATCTTATTGATTCTGCAATAATGCTTTTTTGCATTTCACTCAGCTTTTCAATTTAGAATATTTTGCTTTCCAAAACATTTTGCAGAACATGTTCAGAGTCATAGAAGAGTACAGCACAAAAACAGACCCTTGCAGCTCATTCTACATTTTCACATCTCTCTGAGTGAACAAGTTTCCCCTCATGTCCCCCTTAAACTTTTAACCTTTCACCCTTAACCCATAACCTTTAATTGTTGTCCCACCCAACCTCAGCGGAAAAAGCCTGCTTGTATCTACCTTGTCTATCCCCCTCATAATTTTGTGTACCTCTATCAAATCTCCACTCAATCTTCTACGTTCCAAGGAAGAAAGCCCTAGGCTATACAGTTTTGCCTTATAACTTTCCAGTTCCAGCACCATTCTTATAAATTTTCTCTGTACTCCTTCAACTTTATTTACAATTTTCCTGTAGGTTGGAGACCAAAAGTACACACAATACTCCAAATTAGGCCTCTGCAACATCTTATACAACTTCGGTGTAACATCCCACGTCCTGTACTTCCCTCACAAGTTGAGACATCGCTATTAACTGCTGAAAACACTCAAGTCAAGCAGCATCTTAAGAGAAAGAAATATTTCATTGCTGCCCTTTCCAGTCCTTTTCCAGCTCTTTTGAATTTTATTCCGGATTTCCTACATCTGCAGTGTTTTTCTCTACAGAATCACGTAGAGTGGTAGGAAGTGAGAAATGATTTGCTTCAGTAAACAAGCAAATAATTTTCAGTCCTCTTCACACCTAGTTCAAATGTTTATTTGATAGAAGTCACTGTGAGGTGCCTTGGGGATGTTTTCATACTTTGAGTGCCATACAAGTGAAAGCTTTTGATGTCACTAAAATAGCCGGCAATATATTCCAAAGCCCTCACAACCAGCGACAGAGATTTTAATGATGATTTTCTTTTAGTCTTTTAGGCAAAGACTAAAACTAATTGACATAGTAAGGTCCAGCAAGCAGCAAAATTCTGATCAAAGTTCACAGACTCTTTTTCTCTCTCCACAGATGTTGCCTCACCTGTTGAGTATCTCTAGCATTTTCTGTTTCTGTTTCAGATTTCCAGTGTCTGCAGTATTTTTGTCATGACCACGGATTCCGTGCCCCTGCCCTCCACCCCCACCCCCATAGGTGGCTGCATGTCAGGTTGGGCAATTGCACTCATGAATATGCACATTTCAGCTAATTACAGTCTCATTATGATGGTATTTAACTCCCGTCTTTTCATCCTTGAGATCTGATGTAAAACATGCTAATGTTTACGTTCCCTCCATACACTAATACTTGTCCGGGAAAGAAGACTACCACTTCAATCGAAGCTGTAAGGAGCGGTTTGCATTTAGTATTTAGATACTTTTTTCGGCCACAGTGTTGGCATTTAACTTACAGTCTGAGAGTCTTAGCTAATGGTCCTTTGGCTTAGCATTTATTGTTTCCCTTTTCTTTTAAATTCTACAACATTTCTCATTAAAGTCAGTGAACTGTCAACCTGCTTCAGTGTCTCCCTCCACACTCGGGCCATATTCGAATGTCTGACAATTTACTTCAGTCCTGAACAAAGGTCATTGATAGCAATGTTAGCATTCATTCTGAGAGGACTGGAATATAAAAGCAAGGATGAAATCCTTTGTAAGGCATTAGTCAGACCACGTTTGGGGTATTGTAGGCAGTTTTGGGCCCCTTAATGAAGAAAGTATACACTGGTTTTGGAGATAGTCCAGAGGAGGTTCATGAGAATGATCATAGGATTGAAAAGGCTGATGTATAAGGAACATTTGCCTGCTCTGGGCTCGTACACGCTAGAGTTTAGAAGAATGGGGGCAGGGGGATCTCTTTGATACAATAGGGTCTTTTTTTTTATTTTTTGGATTTTTTTTCCCAGTTACTTGCTCTGTAAGTTTCTTCAGAAGGCTCTTAGATTGACTTTTACAAGCAGCATCTCCTGTAGCATAAGGTGCCTTTGACTGTGACCTTTGAGAACAAATCTCTATTTCACAAATCACTATAATAATCATCATCACTACAACAGTAACTGCAACAGCCAGCAGAAGTTTGTGTCTATACCCCATTTAGATGAAGTTACCATCTTCATTTGAAGTTCCTCCAGCAACCATAGTAATCCAGATTGGTAGTCACTTTCCTGCATGGATGATCCCAAAGAGCTCAAAAATAGGATGCTCCTTATTGACTACTGCTCAACATTCAATACTATCATCACTTCATAACCAATCAATAAGCTTCAAAACCTTGGCCTCAAAAAACCTTTGTGCAATTGGATCCTCGATTTCCTCACTTGCAAACCCTAATCAGTTCAGATTGGCGAAAACACCTCCTCCCTGATCTTCATCAGCACAGGTGCACCACAAAGCTCTGTGCTTAGCCCACTGCTCTGCTCACTTTACACTCATGACTGGGAGGCTAAGCACAGCTCCAATGCCATATTCAAGTTTGCTGACAACACCCCATTGTCATAAGTCGAATCAAAGGTGGTGACAAATCAATGTATAGGAGGGAGATTGAAAATCTGGCTGAGTGGTGCCACAACAACAACCTCTTACTCAAAGTCAGCAAGACCAAACAGCTGACTATTGATTTCAGGGGAAGGAAAGTGTAGGACAATAGCCAGTCCCTATCAGAGGTGGAGAGGGTTAGCAACTTTAAATTCGTCGGTGTTATCATTTCAGGGGACCTCTCCTGGGCCCAGCCCATAAGTGCAATTATGAAGAAGGCACTGCAGCACCTCTACTTCCTTCATTTTTTCATTTTCAGTCTTAAGACTCTTAGATAGGTACATGGAGCTTAGAAAAATAGAGGGCTAGGCAGTAGGGAAATTCTAGAGTAGGTTACACGATTGGTACAACATTGTGGGCCGAAGGGCCTGTAATGTACAGTAGATTTTCATGTTCTATGTTCTGTGGAACCTATGGAATGTTAAAAAGGCCTAGACACAGCGGGTGTGAAGAGGATGCTTCCAATAACAGGGAAGTCTAAGGTCAGAGTCTTAGAATAAAGATGATGAGGAATTTCTTTAGCCAGAGAGTGGTGAATCTGTGGAATTCATTGCCACAGACGGTTATGGAAGCCAAGTCATTGGGTATATTTAATGCAGAGCTTGACTGCTCTTGATTAGTAAGGATGTCAAAGGTTATGGGGAGAAGGCAGGAGAATGGGGTTGAGAGGGATAATGAATCAACTATGATCGAATGGCAGTGCAGACTCAATGATCTAAATGCCCAAATTCTGTCCCATGGTCTTATGATGTAAAACTGACTTTGCCACTCTCCCCACGGATGCTGTCCTCCCAATAAGAGTTTTCAGCTGTCTCTGGTTTCCCATCAGGTTTCCAGCATCTGTAGTATTTATTAAACTTTAACCACAATATTAACCAACTATTTTGCTTTCCCCTCATCCAGAATAATAGTGATTTTTTTTCATTAAATTAAAGCCACCCTGTTCTCAGAACCCTTACCCACAAAATTCTTGTGGGTCTGTGCTGTCCCCAGCCGAATTTACAGGAACGCAACCCATAAATGTCCAACACCAGAGGGCATGCATTTAAGGTGAGAGGGGGTAATTTCGAAGGAAGTGTAAGGGGCAAGTAGTGGGTGCCTGGAATGTGCTGCTTGGAGTGGTGGAAGAGGCAGATACATTCAGGACTTCTCAGGGACGTTCAGATAGGCACATGGATGTGAGGAAAGTGAAGGGATATAAACATTGGGTAGGCAGAGGGGATTAATTAGGTTGCCCATTTGATTACTAATTTAATTGGATTGGCACAACATTGTGGGCCAAAGGGTCTGCTCCTATGCTGTGCTGTTCTGTAGTCTATGTTCTAATTTTATTCTGGCCACTTGGAATGCTCTGAGCTGTTGGAGCCCTGGTTCTGTGTAGGACAGTACCGACAGCAAGCAGCCCCTGGACAACCAAAACATTCCGCTCACAGTACAAGGAGTTGACGCAGCTAAAGTCTTCCCAAAGGAATTGTGGATCAAAGAGATGGTAATGCTGTGAATTAGTGCCATCATAGTCCTGAGATTTAGAGAGAAAAAAAGATCAATGAATGCGTCAGCGGATGTTCCTCAGCCAGAGCCCTCGTGAGCAATGACTGGGTGAGGTGCTTCATACAATAGCTGTAGGGTCTGTGGGCTTCATTAAATTCTTGTTCATTGCTGAATGGTTGCAACAACTAACGAATTCTAACTCCTTCTTCCTGCAGTTGTCTTGAAAACGCTAGTGTTTGCTTAAGACAGTCATCAAATAACATGAATTTGATTGCAGAAAACACGGTACCCATACTGAGGAAACACAGCATGGGCAAGGGAGGTTGGAATTCAAGTTCAAGTTTAATTGCTAATCAACCATACATGAATATCCATGAATACAGCCAAACTAAACAGTGTTTCTTCAGGGCCAGTGTGCAAAACACAGTCCCAATAGTCATACACAGCGTAAGGCACATTTAGCACGTATAGGATAGAAAGCATATACAGGATAAGACAGCAAGCACATATAAGATAACAGTAAAATACGGTTACACAAAAGAATATAGTCCAAGTCCCTAAATCCATGAATGCTGCAGCAGTCTGCAGTTAAACACAATAGAGCTTATCTTCTGCCAAGTGAACATGGGGGGGGGGGGGATGTTGGTGGGGGTGGGGCAGCACTGACTCTAGCATGTGTGTCATGCCACTCTGCCTCTGACACTCTGCTGGACCGCCCAACTCTGACGCCTCCCACTGGGTGGCTACCAACAGGCGAAACTGCTGCTTGGGGCCTAGCCATTCAGCTGTGACAATAAAGGCTCTTGGCCAGAAAATACGACTGTTTATTCATTTCCGTACATGCTGCCTGACTTGCTGACCAGCATTTTGTGTGTGTTGCTCAAGATTCCAGCATCTGCAGGACTTTTTGTGTATATGTTACCCATAAATGTTGTTTTGCTTTACAAAAATTTATACAATACCACAGCAGTACATTATACTGTACAATATTACAGGGCTTCATAATACACACACTATTTGCAGTTTCAAATTATAATGCAGTCAGCCAGGATTGAATGGTGAAACACATAGAAAATGCTGAAAGAACTCAGCAGGCCAGGCATTATCTAGGAAAAGAGTACATTCCATGTTTTGAGCCAAAATGTTGACTGTACTTTTTTCCTAGATGCTGCCTGGCCTAATGAGCTCCTCCAGCATTTTGGATTTCCAGCATCTGCAGATTTTCTCCTATTTGTGATTGAATGGTGGAGCGGACAATGTGCCAAGTGGCCTAATTCTGCTCCTATGTCTTACAATCTTATTAACATCTCCCTTGCTCAGAACACTCAGCGCTGTTTGGCTTGAGCCCAAAATGTGCATTATATGACTAGAACCTTGATTAACTCCTCATTTTTACTGTTGTACTGGAGCGGTAACTCCAACACTGCCCACACTGAATCTATTGGCAGGACAGACAAATGAATGTCTCTGCGGAGAGTGGTAAACACTCTCCAGTTCATCGCAGGCTCATCACTTCCTTCCATAAAGTCTGTGTTTGCCAGTGCATTGCTTCAGGAAGGCTAACAATACTCTCAAGAATGCCTGGCACCTGGGCCATTCCATTTTTCTCTCCTCTACCTTCTTGGAGAAGACAAAGGACATTCTGTATCTAAACTGAAGAAAAGCTTCTTCCCCACTACTTGCAGCATTCTGAACCAATCACTTCTTTTACATCCCCAAACAGGTCTTGTTTTTACAACAGTGCATTGAGGTAATACATCATCATCATTATGTGCCATGTCACCTCTGTGGCCAATCATGGTCTTTGACTATGATTGATCTTGGCAACAGAAGTGGTTTGCCATTGTCTTCTTCTGGGCAGTGGTTTTACAAGACAGGTGACCCCCCAGCCATTATCAGTACCCTTTGGAGATTGTCTGCCTGGCGTCAGTGGTCGCATAACCAGGACTTGTGATATGCACCGGCTGCTCATACGACCATGAGCTCCGAAGGTTTCACGTGATGTGATCAGGGGGCTAAGCAGGTGCTTCTCCTTGCCCAGGGGTGACGTGGAGGGAAGGAGTGCCTTACACCCCCTTTGGTAGAGACATATCTCTACCCCACCACCTAATGAGGTAATACAAGGGAAAATAATAACAGAATGTAAAAATAAAGTATTTTAGTTACAGAGAAAGTGCAGTACAGGAAGACAATAAGGTGCATAGTCATAACATGAAGTCAAGAGTCCATTTATTTTATGATAGGACATTGAATAATGGATAACATGCTTTCAGGCTTTTAATCTGAAAGACAAGGGAGAAGGGAGAAGTAATAACAAGACCAAGGATATCTTGCTACAGTGAGATGGTAACTGCCCCTTAGCCTGGTGCTTTCAAGCTTTTGTATCTTCTGCCCCGCTGGGAGAGGGGAGGAGAGAGAAAATCCAGGGAGGGTGAGGTGTTTGATTATGTTGGGTGCTTTACTGAGAAGTATAGACAGAGTCATTTGAGGGGAGGCTAGTTTCAGTGTTGTTCTGCGCTGTGTCCACTACTCGCTGGAGTTTCTTGTGGTCTTAGGCAGAGCAGTTGCCATACCATGATGTCACGCATCCAGACAAAATGCCTTCTTATATGCATTGATAAAAATTGCTGAGTCTATAGGGACATACCAACTTCCTACAACCTCCGGGAAGTAGAGGCGTTGGTAAGCTTTGCTGGTTGTGACATCAACATGATTGGACCAGGACAGGCTATTTACACTCCTCTCACTGCTGCCTTTAGGAGGAAGGTACAGGAGCTTCAATTCCCACACCACAAGGTTCAGGAACAGTTACTACCCCTCAACCATCGGGCTCTTGAACCAAACAGGATAACTTCAGTCAACTTCACTTGCCCTATCACTGAGATGTTCCCACAACCAATGGACTTTTCACCTCATGTTCTCAATATTTATTGCTTAATTTATTTATTATTATTTTATCTCAGCTCATACTGGTAAAAACCTGAGGCAGAGACATAGCCAAGCACACTCATTTCTCAACTGCAAGGAACTTCTGGACTATTCCAGAGGCGTTTAGTATTGTGGCTTTCTGGGATCTACAGAAATATTGCTGCATAGGCCAAATTGTTTAACACTATTGTGTAGTGATTTTGGGATGATACCAGTTGTAGATATTACTGTTGGGACAATGTATACCCTGTTCATGTTCCATAGTCTTTCAATTTCTTCTTTTAATTCAGCATATTTCTGGTGTTTCTCATTTATTGATTACAGTATGTTACAGATGTTTGAAATAACTATCTATTAAGTAAATCGTTCTTGCTTGTTTATCCTGTGTTAGTATATTTAGAAGATTATTATGGATTGTCCTATCTGTAATAATGAATTGGTCATAATATAATTTGTGGGGCTCCTACTCTAAAACTGGATCAAGCTTGTACTTGGAGTAAGGTACGGTTTCTTTTATGAGTTTGTATTTTAAAGCAAGATTTTGGTGAATGATGTTTGCCGCCTGATTGTGCCTGTGTAAGTAATCAGATTGAGTTAAACCGCTGCAGGATCCTGTAATGTGTTGGATTGTCTCTGGTTTCTCTTGGCATTTTCTGCATTTATCGTCTTGAATTTGTTGGTATTTTATTATGTATTTTTGATACATTTTTGTGTTAACTACCTGGTCCTGTGTTGCCAAAAGGAATCCCTCTGTTTCTGGGAAGTGGTCTCCAACTCTGAGCCAGGTGTTTGATACTTCCTTGTCGACATCTAGTCAGCTCAGATCGTGGGGATACCTTCCAATGGTTAATTTTTTCTTCTGTCATGATTTTTTTTTCATTTTCCTGGTTTATGCTTCCCTTTAAGTTTAGTAGCACGAATTGCTTTCTCAGAAGTGCATATGCTTGCGTGGAGTGCTAAGTCCTATTTTTGTTGATGAAAGTATATCCTCAGAAGTTTTATCTGACTGCTGTGTAACTTTTTTTTGTGTCTGTTATTCCTCTTTCTGTCCTAGGTAGTCTAAGTACATTCGAGCATACAGTGTTTTCTAAAATTTGTCATTTCCATTCTTATTTTTCTTTGTAAATTTTCCAGATCAGTTTTGGACCAATATATTATGACAAAGGAATACGTCAATATGGGTAAATGTGCTTATTGCCTTTGCTATATTTTTACTACTGAGCTCTGTTTGGCAGATTTTCTTAACCCTTTAAGTGAATTCTGTTGATATTTTCTCTTTATCACACTATGATCTATTTTCTTTGCTTGTTGATATCCCAGATACTTGTATGTTTTTTTAATATCAACCATCAGTTGTATTGTAACCTGCTGCTCTGTTTTATACTCTACTAGCACTGTTGCACCTTTCTTTATGCGTAATGTTCTCCACTTACCTAGACCAAAGTTCATGTTTATATCTTAAGAAAACAGTTCTACTATTTGAATTGATTACTTTAGCTTTACTGGCGAAGGAGAATATAATTTCAAACCATCCTTGTATAGAAGGTGTGTTAAGGTACAATTTGTTTGGTTGTTTCTGCTTTGATACCCTATTTTCATCTGAATCAGTAAGTTCAAGAGTGGGTTTAAAGCGAAACAAAACCATAGTGGATTTAGAGAATCACCCTGGAAAATGCCTCTGTCTATTTTGATAACAGTGGTTGTTTTTTTTTCTGGTTGTTAATAGATAGGGTGATTATTGGTACGCCAGTGTTTCATCAGATGTAGGAATTTCAAAAATATTAGGTGTAGGTTATATATATTAAGAACTTCTCTTAACCATGAATGTGGGATGGAATCAAATGCTTTTTGGTAGTCACATATCAACATGAAAGATTTCTGCTTTACTGCTGGACTTCATTTTGAATTACAGAATCTATTAACAAGTTGTTGTTTATATCCATAATAATAGTAATTATTATTATGCATGTATAGGGATGATTATATTATATAATATAAACAATGATGATGATTATTATAGATGTATTTATGGATGATTATATTATATAATATAAACAATGATGATGATTATTATAGATGTATTTATGGATGATTATATTATATAAATTATTATTATATTATATTATATTATATTATGATAGGTGCAGAGAATGACAAAAGAAATCAGAAACAATCCAACACATTATTCTGCAGCAGTTTAACTCAATCTGATTACATACACAGGCATAATCAAGTGGCAAAGGTTATTCATCAAAATCTTGCTTTAAAATACAAACCCTGCAAGACACCATACCTTACTATAAATGCAAGCCTGATCCAGTTTCAGAGTCAGAAACCCACAGATTACATTATGACAGGTCCATTATTACAGATAGGAGAATCCATAATAACTGTCTGGATATGATATTGCAGGATAAACAAGCAAGTACAACTCACTTAATTGATATAGCCATAACAAGTACACACACCATGCAGAAATCAGTAAGTGAAAAAACCAGAAGTATGCTTAATTAAAAGAGAAAATTGAAAAACTATGGAATGAATGGTAATATCTACAACTGGTATCATCCCAGAGTCATTACACAATAGCATTAAACAATTAGGGCTACACAGCAAAAGCTATTGAAATCTTCAGAATTCCATGATACTAAACACCACTAGAATAGCCTGAAAGTTCCGTGCTATTGAAAAATGAGTGTGCTTGCCTTTGCTTGGACCTAAGGTTTTACAAACCTGAGCTGAGAAAAAATAAAAATACAATGATTGATTGATAGATAGATAGATAGATAGATAGATAGATAGATAGATAGATAGATAGATAGATAGATAGGTAGATAGATAAATAACTAGGGGAACATAGGTTGTAAAGTCCATGAAAGTGTGTCGATAAGCTGTGGAATCAGTTCGGTGTTGAGGTGAGTGAAGTTATTCAAATGGCTCAGGAGCCCAATGGTTAAAAGGTAATAACAGTCCCTGAACCCCAGATGTGGGTCTTAAGGCTCCTGTACCTCCTTCCCAATGGCAGCAGCAAGAAGAGAGCATAGTCTGAATGGTGGGGGCCCTTGTTGATAAATGTAGCTTCCTTGTGGCAGTGCTCCTGGTAGATATGCTCAATGGTGGGGGGGGGGGGGGTGCTTTGGTTAGACCTATATCAACTGGAGTTTAGGAGAATAAAAGGGAATCTCATAAAAAGTTGTAAAATTGCAACAGAACTTGTCGGACTAGATAAAGCGAGGATGGTCCCCAGGGCTGGAAAGACCAGGATACGCCCTCAGAATATGCAGTATTCCATTTACAACTAAGATTCTTCAGATGCCTCAAGTTCCTATGAGTATATATCACCCTCAATTTGTCCTGGCCCAACCATGTAGATGCCACAGCCAAATAAGCACACCAGCAACTCTACTGCCTCAGAACGCTAGGAAAATTCTAGTCATCTCCTCTATGACTCCGACCAACTTTCATAAAGTCACTAAACATCCTATTCAGATGTATCACAGCTTGCGATGGCAACTGCTCCATCCAATGGCAAATCGAGATCACAGAATATACTGAGAGCACTACAGCACAGATCAGGCCCTTTGGCCCATGATGTTGTGCTGACCGTTTAACCCACTCTAATGTCAACCTAAGCCTTCCCTCCGTTTTTCCTTCATCCAGGTGCCTAAGAGTTTCTTAAATGCCTCTAATGCACCTGCCTCTACCACCACCTGTCAGAGTGTTCCACACACTCACCACTCTCCGTGTAAAAATACTTACCCCTGACATCCCTTCCCTCCAATGATCTTAAACTTATGCACCCTTTTATTAGCCATTTCTGCTTTGGAAGAAAGTCTCTAGCTATCTGCTCAATGTGTGTCTATCATCATCTTGTACACTTCTATCAAGTGACTCTCTTCCTCCTCCTCTCCAGAGAGAAAATCTTTAGCTCACTCAGCCTATCCGCATATGACACACTCTCTAATCCAGGCAGCATCCTGGTAAATCTCCTCTCCACCCTTTTCAAGCTTTCACCACACAAGGTGACCACATCTGAAAACAATATTTCAAGCATGGTCTAACCAGGGTTTTACATAGTTACCTGGTGGTTCTTGAACTCAGTTCCTTGACTAATGAAGGCAAACACACCATTGGCATTCTGAACAACCCTATCAACTTGCATGGCAACTTTGAGGGATCTATGGAAGTGGACTCTAAGAAGTTCCATAGATTTGTGACCACAGTCCAGTTCATCACGCAATCACAGACCCCTCATGCCGTCCATGAATCCATTAACTAGATCTCACTATTTTGCTCTCTTTTCCTTCTTTCTTTCTTTTTATTGTAACATATAGTTTATTTTACGTATTGCATTTTACTGCTGCCACAAAACATGAACTCAGCGGTCACTTTATTAGACACCTGTACACCCATTCGTTAACTCAAATATCTAATCAGCCAATCATGTGGCAGCAACTTAGTGCATAAAAGTATGCAGACACGGTCAAGAGGTTCAGCTGTTGTTCAGACTAAACATCAGAATGGGGAAGAATATGATCTAATGACTGACTTTGACCGTAACTGAAGCACAATATTCTGCATTCTGTTTTCTTTTTACAATCTCAGTGTAATTAAGTATGGAATGATCTGTATTGATGACATGCAATCAAAAGCTTTTCGAAGTATCTTGATACAGGTTACAATTATAAACCAATACCAATACCAACCGTAGCGGCAAAATTGATCCAAAATCAAAAGAAAATAATTGCTGCCAACCTGTGACCGCAACAGGGCTGTTACACTTGCGTGATGCACCCTCAGCTCCAATGAAATCAGTCAAATACCGTATTTCAATCCTTTATTAGTATTAGGGAACATACAATGTTGAAGCGATGTTAAGTTTTATTAAACAGTCAGTAAAGATATGACTTCTACCGGTCCCAAGCTACAAACTGCCACGAAATGAGCAAGAATACGTAACTTGTCCCCCTCGCTGTTCCCTCGCCCCCACTAATGCGACTAGTTAGCATAACAAATGCATGGCACAGAATATGTGGCTCCTACACCAACTACGGAGTGTGCTGAACCTGGCGAATTAAACTCTGAACCGAATGCAGGCAGAAGACAGTGGACACCAGATCATTAAATATAGTCAGCAAGGAAGTTCATAGATTCTTCGTGAGTTGATAAGTTGGATTACTCTGGTACCGAGGTACAGTGAAGAGATTGGCTTGCGTACTATTCATACAGATCAAAGCATTAGATCAGTGCACTGAGCTAGTACAATGTAAAACAATAGAATGCAGAATAAAGTATTCAGCTGCATAAAGTGTAATGTATGCAGACAACAAGGTGCAAGGTCACAACAAGGTAGGTTGTGTTGGAACTACTGTTTTTTAAAAAATACTTTTTTATAAGATTGTACTTTGTAACAAACTCATGTATTTTTCACGCTCACTGGCAGAAAGTAGTACAGCAGCTAAACTAACGGTTTATCACCATTCTCATTTTTCATTGGTTAAGTATTAGCACATTACTCATGTGACGTATGTAATTATTTTAATTATGTAACCTATTAATTAATTCATCCCTTTCTAGGGAATTTCTTTATCTTATCTATACAAAATGATAGATTTTTCAGAAGCATCATCTTTATTCTTTCGTCTTAGCATTAATCCCCCTCCTAGCATTGTTTCTCAGATCTTTGTTTAGCTTGCTTATTACTTGTATGTTTATTTGTACTCAAAATTAAACTGAGATCTTGGAATTAAGTCTGCTCTCTATTTTGGACTTCCAGAAGAACCCTAAGGATCAGAAAATAACCAGACATCTAACAACTGTAAGATCAGGAATCCATTTTGTTCTACAAGGGAACTGTTCAATAGTGGAGAACAAGCTGTCCTTGAGGCTGACAGTCCATGCTTTCAGGCTTTTGTAACTTTTTCCAATGAGAACCCATGATGCACACAAATGGTGCATCAATAAAAACTGATGGGGATCGAAAGGAACACACCAAATTCCTTCAGCCTCCTGAGGAAGTACAGGCACTGGTGCACTTTTTTGGCTTTGGTGGCTACGTGATTAGACCAGGACAGGCTATTGGTGATGTTTCCTCCTCGGAATTTAAAGCTTACAACCTTCTTGACCTCAGCACCATTGATGTAAACAGGAGCATGTGCACCACTGCCCGTTCCACCATCTCTTCTGCTGGCTTTGAGGGAAAGGTTGTTACCGTGACACCATGCCATTAGGCTCTCTATCTGTAATGAAGAAAGCACCAAGAACACAGCATTAGTGTTCCAGGAAATGTGGTGATGATTGACTTAATGGGTGTTGCATTGAGGAAGTCATAAATAGTGGGTGACAAATCAAGATCAGAGCGGACTGCAGGTTAGTTGGCAAAAACGTGATTTTGTAGATTTACAACAACTTTAAAACAAGTTTCAACGAATTGTAAAACAAAATTTTGCAATGAAAAACCAATCTGCTTCTGCAAGCTACAACACTATATTACAATTACTTCTAAGTTTCTCGAAAGGAGAGAATTTGTTTATATGTAACACAGCTTCAGAAGATCCCGAGGCAACTTAGTAGAAAGGATTTTTTTTTAAAAAGACATCATCATTGTTTTAATGTAGGACAGATGGCAATATGTGCACATCAAGCTTCCATGGAAAAAGTAGTGATAAATGGTCAGATAAATCGGGAAAATTACTGTAGAATTCTGCCTGCAAGGAAAAATGGGATGTTAGTCATTGAGGCCTGAAATTAAGTCCTCATCCAAAGTTCAAAAGTTTGAAGTAAATTTTATTATCGAAGTGCATACACCTCACCGTGTACAACACTAATATTCATTTGAGGTATATTTAAAAGAAGGTGAGTAGTGTGTTCCTAAGAAGGGCTGCTCAGTCATCGAGGTGGCTACTTCGATTAATGAAAAATGACCTGTCGGCCTGAGCCACTTGTGTGTAGGT